>NC_137519.1:10975000-10982500 GCF_041902795.1 Electrophorus electricus
TATGTGGACGGGGAGGTTACACACATCTGAAAGGCTAATTTGCAGTGCATGCAGCTCTGAACAAACTGGAAGGCTCCTCTGGGATCTGGACGAGGGGAAGTCAATTATTTACAGGCAAATTAAGGCTGACATCTCCACAGCAGAAACACAGTTAGTGCGGGCTGGAATAGACTGCTGTTTGTGCTTTAATTTGCTGTCGTTTGACATAAAGGATACTCCCATGTCCCTCTCTATCATTCACCCACTGGCAAATGAGGGATTGCGGCTGTAACAGCTGGGAGCATGGCCCTGAGGTGGAAGAGACTGGTTTTGGGATGGGTCGTTTCTGATGTGCGCACATAGTCTGATGATGATATTTCAGGACCATACTGAGTGTTGTCTGGGCCAAAGGCGTCATTTTTTTGTGTGCAGGCCTGGTCTTTAGTTAATCAACTGCAGATTAAATAGTGCAAGCAAAACTCTAAGAAGTGGCATCAGCTCGGAGACCTTGAGTGGCCGTTTCTTACTGAGGAGTGAAGTGTGGGAGTCGGGGGACGCAGGGAGGTGGCGGACTCATCACAGAAACAAAAGTAGCTTAATAGGGATGATATTAGCTGGCCAAGAGGGGTTTCAAACAGGCTTTTCCCAAAACTTCAGTTGTTATGTGATTTCATCTAGTAATTTAGTGTTTAAAATCCATGAAGCAGAAACATTCTGAGAAGGTGTCACTGCTGCAAATTTGTTTAGCGGTATTTGATACAAAAATGGAATTATATCACAATAAAATAGTGTCAGTGTTATGTAATAAGCAGTGTTGTAGGAGGTGGTCTTCAGAATAGTTCAATCAAAATTAAGGCCAACATAGCAGACCAATTACCACTAAATACACTGGCAGCTTTCACATCCTTTTAGCAGTGTTGGTATGTAAATTTGCATTTCTTGGCCTAAATTTATAACTTGCAGAATGTTCGTGGGCCTGAGTGTACTGACGTGTGCTTTTGTGTACAAATCAACCATGTATTAAGGTGTGCAGTGGATTGTTGTGTAGGGACACAGCCTGCAGCGAGTTGTGCAAGAAACAGTGAAATGATTGGCTGATCGGTGCTGTGGGGAGGGGGAGGTTGTTAGGAGGCAGTTGGGAAATTACCTGGCTCATCGTTGTCATGCACTGGGAGCAGAACCGCCGTTAACAGCGTGGGGAAGCAGACGGTCCCCCTGCACATTAGCACGGAGGGCTGCTCGCTGGCTCGCTGCTGACGGGCATGTTCAGCACGCTGGGTGTCACAGAGACGACCGGTACGCTCAGCTCCCGCACACTCCCACACTCTGGCCTTGCGCTGTGTGTCCTGGGCTGCCTTGAACTTCCTCCGGCGCCGGGGCATATGCCGGCGTGCGTGTAGGGAGAAACTGGGCCATATTCCCAGCCCAGGAAGTGATTGTTCTGGCTTGAATGCAAATGGAAAGTGCAAGGCTGCAAATGGACCACAAATGAATATAGTGGGCAAGGCGTTGATATTTGTATAGTGTTTCTTACAATAGATATCGTTACGAAACGGCGTGAATGTTCAATCCAGGTTCAAACCCTTAATAAGTAAGGTGAAGGTAATGGTGGAAATGAAAATCTCTCACCCTGGGAATAAGGAACAAACATGGAGAGGAGTTCAAAAGGCGAACCCATCTAATTCTGGGTGAAAACTCTACCAGACAGTAGACTTTTGATATGAAATCGACTACCATATGATTAAACAGAAGACTGTCAAAGATATGGCAGATGCTGACTACTGAATATATGCAAGATAATAAGTATGAGAACATGGTAGGTTATAAGTAATATAATATGAATGAACATGAAAGCTGAGGTTGCCTCAATGCATTGAAGAACCCAATTGTTGCACTTTTGATTTAAAGGCGTACCTGAACTTGAAGGGCAGTGTACCCTTGCTCTGAAAGTGGGAAGGAACTCCCTTTCTTAACAATGGCTCTGTCAAGAAACAACCATCCGTCAGTCAACCTGTCCCAGACAGCATCTCCAGACTGAGCTGTCCTTCTTCAGAACAGTATGAGCAGACATCAGCACACTCCATAAGGCTTGCACTCTGCTCTCCTGCCTCGCGCCCACCACGACCCCTCGGTGTCGGAACAGCTCGGCTCTGCACCCACGGCCTCTGACTCTGCTTTCATCCCCCCCCCCCATGCATTTAATAATTCAACCCTCCTGTGTACAGGGTGTATTTGTTTTTATTTAAAATTCTGGCGAGTCTTGTCTGCTATCCCTCCGCCCTCCCCCTCCCCCAGGGGAGACTGCTGGATAGGCTGATGGGTCGTATCGATCACCTGCAGCTAATCATTCCGCACCGCTCCCACTGGGACCAGGCGAGAATCATTTTTCCCGCTTCTTTTTTAATTAGCACCAGCATCCCGTGGGCTCTAATCTGAGTCCTACTCTGATATTCCTCTGATGTGTGCTGCTTTGATTTCTCTGACCCTGCAAGGAGTGCTGGGATGCTGGGGATATGGTCTGAATCCTAATGCAGCCCCTCCACGTACAATGAATCAAGCTTGAAGAATATTAGCGAGGGATGATGAGAAAAATGAAGAGTCTCTAAATTTAACCTCCCCTTTGTAATGAGTCAACTGCTCACGTCTCCGTGTTTAGATTCAGGCCTACGCATGACTAGCAATTTCTTCGCCATTCAGAGAATAACATTATGGTTATTTCTGCACAGTGTCACACAGTATAAGAACACCATAACTAACTGTTACATCGGTAATTATAGCAGGGAGGCTTTTATGTGGCCTGGCTTTCCATTAATTTTGAATGGCATCTTTAAGAGAAGAGTGTAATGAGATGCGTAGGTGTACTGGTCATGATCCAGCCCTGTTTCACCCAACTATCCTACAGTAACCCAATTAGCATTGCCTCACATGAGTTGATGAGGCAGTAGAGAGTAGAGAACCATGTGTTTATTATGACAGTAAACCGTAAATGGAATTTCTAATTTACTGTTGCATAGTCTGCATGGTGGTAGGAAGGAACTTAAAGCAATTATGAGAATCTATAACAAACTGTATGCGAAACGCTGTTATAATGACCTCCAAAAGCGCATTGATTATCGTGATATTACAGCATTAACATTTATGATGTTCACTTTATGCAGAAATTAAGCAACAATGCTGAACAGATGGTGGAGAAAGTTGGGCGGTCTGTTGTAGCTACATGCAGAAAGCTTGGCTTGGATCTTTACTAAGAAAAAACAACACTGGAGCAAAAGAGTCATTACCACATCTTTAAAAATAAAATGTAACAAACCCAGTTACGTTCTGATGAAGGGATTTTTCAGACTGGTCCCACAAGTCTTTGCTTTAGCACCTCCCAGTGTTTTTATGACACTGAAGATCAGGAGAACTCATCCTCAGGACACCAAACTGGCTGAGATTGCTTAACCATACTCTTAAGTAGGCTGTCTCCGGGCGCCGACCCAAAAGCAATCCGTACTGGAAGCTGTTAACAAGTCAGCAGCTCCGCATCTGTGTAAACTCCAATCTTTGACGCTTGTGAAGGCAGGAACTCCCTGGAACCTCATTAAGACCTACAGGCCTGTGCGGTTAAAGGATTAAGTAAGTGTGTGTGTGTGTGTGTGTGTGTGTGTGTGTGAGAGAGAGAGTGTGCGTGCTCGTGCCCAATAGCAAAACCAGAGTGCTGCTGAACGGAATGCTGAGTATCCCATCCGAGTAATGTTTCCCTGTAGCCGAGTAGCCCATCCGAGTAATGCTTCCCCGTGGCCAAGAAAAGTTAATGCCCACTCAGTGTCTCAGAGAACCAGACGCTGCTATCGAGCGCCTTTATTGTAGCCTGCACTCTCCTCGTTTGAAACAATACAGGCTGACTGTTGCTATTGATTTTAGTGGATTGTATGGTGGAAAGCTCTCCTCTGAGCCTGCTTGCTATATTAAGCAATCATTCGTCCCGCTGATGACAAAGCGCCTTCCCAAGGCAGTGGCCAAAGCTCTAATAGGCTGGGTATTACTCATGTTAATTGATTGGGTGACAGTGGAGGGCCAGGGAGAGGAGAAATTATGGCCGTTCTGAGAGGAAATCAACACAAGTGGCAGTAATTAGCGAGGAGAGAAACTAGCCTTAATCGAAAAAGCTTCAGTCTGGAGTATCAAGGGAAGATGGGTGTAATGAAGGACCGGAGCTCAATTCGTTCAGAGCCTTTTTTTCGACAGCAATTAAGAGATGCCAAATCCTATTGAAATTCTAAAGTTTAGCAGAAAGTCTGTCCCATGTTTCTGTATGTCTTAGTGCATGTTTGTTTTCCTATGTTAGAACCGTGCGCTTTGAGCTCTTGAGGAGCGTGCATGGGAAATGTTTTGAGATGCCTCCCATTAAGCAGGAGAGCGCTGTGAGCAGATGAACCTCACGACTGCTTTTCAGATCAGCTAAGCACAGAAATCCCCCCCCAGTACCCCTGGAGCAGCTGAGCGCCAGTAAATCACCTCAGACGAAGAATAAAAAGAGCACATGTGGGGCCCATAAAGCAGGCTGGAGTCACGCGTGTTTGGATATACAAGCCCTCTTGTATCACTGTTGATTAGGACATGCACGGTGGCCGCTCAAATGCCAGAAAAATGGGGGAGGAGGCCAAACAAAGCGCGATGGCTAACCCTTCTGGCACTTCACTTCATGCTTGTATCCATGCTGCAAGAGACGTGGGTGTGCTCACGGGTGGATGTGTTCACGGGGCCTGTTTGGGTCCGGGTCTCCTAGCTCTTGGAGCCACTTGACTGCGTTCCATATTTTGTGAGCTTGTGGTAAGCAGCCAGCTGGTCCTGCGTCTCTGTCAGCGGTTTGTGTGTACTGTATGTTGAGGTGTAGCAATGGAGTGTGGTGGTGTGTGCCCATGGGGTGCGTGTCCACGTTATGCCCGGCTTCCTCCACTGTCATATGAATGATTAACACAAGTCTGCTAAATTTAGTACTCTCAGAAGTATGATACCACCGCAGTCTAAAAATACGCTAAGATTTACACCAACAACACATTTTAATCACTGCACTGGCTATGCTTTATCTTTTTGCATGCCCATGGAAAATATATGAACATCCTAGATCTAGTCTAATATGCTGAATGACATTTTTATACTGTATAATTATACACTATATTTTATATTGTTGCTGACTGCTGAGCCCAGGGCAGTTGCGGTGACATTGTTTTTCCCCCTCAAGGGTGACTTTTATTAAGACTAGTAAGAGCTAGTAGGATGTAAAGATGGTTTAGCCAAAGTGTTTCATCAAAATCAGCTCTAATCATGATATTAATGTTCAGTGGAGGCCAATCTGCTAAATTATGACAAATTAAACTAACATAAATAATCCAATCTTAGCTCATCATATATGTAATTCATATACGTACATACACATACATACGTATATACGTATATACAAACACATATACGTACATGCACACACACATACATGTACATACGTGTACATTGTGTGAAGAGCATTGGATTCAAAACCTTTTGACAACCCTATACTAAAAGGTCTCTAAACAATCAACTAAAGCATAAACGAGGAGTGGAACATGGCACTTCATACACATCGGAATGTTTTCTTTATTGCATCCGACTGAAACATATGACGTACATATATTGAGTTTTAGCAGCATATATGAACGTAGCCCAAATCAGAAACGCAAATGTCAGATTCCGTGTGATTTTGTTTTTTTTTCTGTTTACAATGTCATTAAACACAAATATGTATGAGGCTACATATGAGGAAAATTAACTTGGACGGCTTTTACCTACTATTTGATCATAGCTGAAGCCAGTGCGGTAGATACAAGATTACCCAATGAGTCTGTTTACACCTTGATTCACATGGTAATCACTGGACCGTATCAAAAGCCGGGCGTAAACACACCCACGACGCATTGCGATCGGATCATGCAAACCACATTCGGAGATGGTCAGAGATTAATCTTGACTGCACTGAATACAAGTATTAACAAATGCGTCTTCTGTATCCGCTGTCAATTACGCAAGCTTTCGATTAGGCACGCTAGGTAGCCAATTTGCTAACTTCACAAAATGATATGCCCGTTTATGAGAAGGCTGCTTCTGTCCCTATTTGACAGCGTATAATACACTTATAATAGCCATGTTTAAAACCATGTTAACAGTACGTTTCAGGAAGTAAAACGTAAACAATGTGGTGGGTTGGTGCGCTTTTTACGCAAGAAAGTAAGATCGGATCTCATCTGGTCACATTGGGGCATTCGACGAAAAGTGTAAACGGAATCCGACCAAAGCAAATCTAGATACTAACCGGATATGAAACAAGGTATAAACAGGCTAAATGAATAACAGAGGGGCCAACATACAAATCAGACATAATGTCTTCAGTGTGAACTAGACTGTTTTCTAGTGGATGTGTTTAAAAAGAGAAATTAGATCTTTTTTAAGTAGTGCTATGTCGTCTATAATCTCCGCTGAGGTAGAGTATTCTTCATTGGTTTTAAGGTGGTCCAAACAGTAGGCCATGCACTGCTTTAACCGAGTGTCCCAAGGGCGAAGTAAATTGGCTCTGTAACTATGAAAACCCCAATGCATTTGTCATTTTCCGTTTTCCTTGAAATTTGACACGAGCCTATCAGGAAAAAGGGGGAAAATCCTCTAAAGGTTCTGCTCCAAGCACGAGAACGAGCATGATGTAACTAATTCGCAAACGGAGAGTACGCTTTGTGTTGAACTTAATTATGGATAGCTGTTAAGAAAAGAACAGACTGACCTCGAACTTCCAGTAGCCGGCCTACTGGCATGGCCTCCTGTAAAGATACACTGCGGCCAGGTGGAGGCTGTTTGCTCAGACCGGGAAGTGCAACCAAGGCAAGCAGAGGGCCCCGAGGATAATTTTGCCTCCAGCCGGAGACTTTTTGTTTCCTTGCCGTGAGTCCCGGTCCTTAGCCGTGTGGTATTCCAGCACCTCAGTTAACAGCACGGATCATTTACATAGTCACAGAGCTAATTTTCATAATGTTTTCTTTATTATCAGAGGGAGAAATTAACCCAGGAATATATTTACATACCAGGCGCGAACGGTAACAGCTTGCTAATTGCCTGTTAGATGATTAATAAGCTTACAGAGATGCTAATGAATGGAACACTCTGTGTTTCAAAGGTGCTCTGGTGGTGCGCGTGTTTTGGCAGCTTAATTACGTAGATAATTATGTACTTGTTGCATCTGCTTTCAAGCAACCATCAAGTATCAAGGAATATGAAGTTGAATTCAATCTACAAGAGCTAATGAAGCTGGAGGGTTGACACTTGCGTTGGCTCGAAGGGAAATACGATTTGTGGGTTATATCTCAATTTATGGCTGCATGCACCTTGTGGAATCGCAAGTGCGCACATGTTAATGTGCTCTTGGAAATCTGGTGACGTTCCCTCGTGGACTGAGATGTACGTAACTCGTGGCAATCTCTAAATTGTGATATTAGTCGACACATAAGATCCCTTTGC
>NC_137519.1:10987500-10997500 GCF_041902795.1 Electrophorus electricus
TGTCTTTCAGCATCCGACCTCTTCATCTGACCTGGCCTGATTGATCCGTCAGAGCCCTGGTGGGGCGACTTTGTTACAGTCACTCTGAAGGCGAGACACTGGACACTCCAGGTCCTGTAAATACAGACAAATGTATTTTTGGAGGGCAGCCACTTTTCCATAAAGCATTATGGCATGACCATCATGTCTTGCCTCCATCAGTGAATGTGTGTCCAGCTGGTCACTGCCCCAAGAATCCATCACTGTTCTGCTCCTTTGGCAGTATCAGCATATAAAAACCAGTTATAGATCAGGAAGCCACGCAGCTCAGACTGTTAAATGTCTTTTTGCCTCATTAAATTCACTAAGTATATTGTACTAAGTGTTTTTCCCCCAGTGTCAAAACTCACACAAGACTTTATCAGGTGTGACATTTGGAGGTTAATGTCTCCAGGAGGGCTGGAATCTCTCTAATGCTGTGTCATTTGGCTTTACTGCCTGATATGCTTTGCCTCATTGGTTTCTGTGAATCCCAGCAGTCTTTTAGTAGCACGTAGAGAAATATGACACAAGGCAATGTATGAGAAGCCCATCAAGTGAATGTGCTACTATAATCCACGAGCTCTTATTTGATCTCTAGTGCAGGGTCCTCATTTAGAAGAAGGTTAAGATCAAAGCTAGTCATAATCTACATTTGGATCTGTTTTTAGTGCTGTTTTAGTACGCCACTGTAATCACAATGAAATTGGCGATAGATCAATGGCTTACTTTGCCTATTGCCCTTGAAAATGGACACCCACACACACATTCAGGGAGAGCAAAAACTCTCTCACTCTTCAGTAGAGTTGAATGGCTGAATGGGAGTGGTATTCTCCAGATTTTCCTCATTCCGTAGTCAAATCACACACAGACAGGGAAATGGACTGGTTATGTCTGAAACCTGGAATAATGGAAAAACTGCTCTTTCAATTTACCTATTCTAGGTATGTGTTTTTTGCCTAGGGCAAGAAAAGGTAGACTGCTTGGAAGACTTCTGACAAAATACCCTCAGAAAATGGATAAAGGCTATAAACAAACTAGCTGCAATATCCTGTGTTATGAATATATAATTTCCATCTTTGATAACAGGCAAGTCCCTGGGGAATTCTCAGCAAATGGCTTGGCAAGCTGTAATATTTGTGCATAAAATTCCCCTTGAATAATTAAAGCACTGACTCTGACTCCTGACATTACCATGACAGTTGCCAGGTAGCAAAGAATTCCAAAGAGTGTGGCGTTTTAAGTGGCCATTCTCTTTCATAATGAACAGTTTACAGGAATTACAGCTCCCAGTTTATCAGTTTATTGCCTTCAGTAATACTGCCATTTGCCATTCCATTCAGTGGAAATTTCCACCACCACTGGACTGGCTTTTACTAAATTGTTTGTTGTTTCATCACCTTTCTCTTTTCTTACTCAAACAAATGTTTGTGCTACTGAGATCCCATTATAGTACAGTTTCTTTACTTGGAATGCGTGTTTCACTAGCTTACTTTACTAAACCTACACTATCATGACGAGAACTGTGTTGTTCATACAGCTTTATCAGCTGAGCACAGCAGGATCCTTATCGCTGTTCACAGAGTAGTGTAAGGGGGCAGATCTCTATCTGCATGTATAGCAGTATCACAGGTTTAGACGGTCCCCGGGTTAAAGCGGTATGACCTGCTTTAAGTGTTGGTGGTAGCTGAGTGTGGGCAGGCTGCTCCCCTGTCTGGGTCTAGATACCTGCAACTTTCTCATGGAAAGCATGCTTATCAGGGGTTCATGCATAGAAAGGTTAGGCAAGGCAATTTTATCTGTACACCACTTTTCCTACACAGAGGCACTTCAAAGTACTTCACACAGACATAAAATTATTAAATAAGAATTAAGTAATTAAATAATTAAAATAATATTACACCCTGCGATCTATGGCCTCAGGAAGGTTTTTGCAAAATACAAGAAAATAGAGAAATTACATTTCAAACAATTTATTTCAATAGAAAACATAATAATAAAATGAAATACAGTTGATTTAATGAAAAATAAACAGTTACATAATAGTATAATTTAATTAAGAGGAAAAATGAATTCAAAGACTAATATAATAACAGAATAAAGTAATGCCCGATATAATTTAGAGGCTCTCTAGGGCACAAGAGAATACAAATAACCTGGACTTACAAATAACCTGGACTTAAAATTTGCTACATTTGGGGCACATCAGGATTTGGTTGGGAGTTGATTCTAGTGTTGTGTAGCTAAGCAAAGGTAAGTGCTAGCTTGTGTCCATGGATGTAAGAAACCCAGTAGCCTTAGACTCTGAGCATATGAAAATTATTCAGGGCCTATCTATTTAGTGACTTACAGACTAGTTGTGCTTTAAAGTCAAGTCTAACTGAAAACCAGTGTAGAGGTTACACAACAACTTTTTAACCTGCTGCCTGGCTGTGCATTCTGGAGTGAAGACTACAGTTCCTTTTTAAATACTCACGTAGGACACACATCACTACCATTTATTATGGTTGCTATTTCTGCTAATAACACACCCATAACATGCCAGAAAATGTTAAAAGAAAAACCAACGTAGCAGAGTATTGCATGACCACTGTAAAATCTAAGCATGTTTTGTATTTTGGTGTCTTCAGTATCGCCAATATTTCAAACTAATGTTCAGCTATCTTGAGAAATGCGTTTCTATGCTTCTAATGTGGAAGCGCACTACTCCGTCACAAATTCTCCGTTAAGTATGCTCCTGGTTTCCGCTGGATTGAGAGCTCAGTTCATTTCATTCAGTCTAACCTTCCTGGAGTCAGTGAGGTAGAAAGGAGTGAAATGAAAGAGGGCTGAGTTAAGAGGGGGAGAGCGAGCGAGCATCCATATTCATTAAACACAAAGCTCTCGCTCTTTGCTCTTCTGACAGACTGGTAATGCATGCTTAATGATGGCAGTTACTAACAATGTAGCTGTCTGTGATGGGGAAAAATGATATAGAGAGAGAGAGAGAGAGAGAGAGAGTGATGATGATGATGATGATGATGATACCGACTCCGCCTCCACATGGTCCCCTGCTCTATTGACTCCCGTTGCTGTGGTTGCAGTAAAGGACCTGCTTATTGGGTGCATATCTGAGAGAGGGATGGCATCACACCTTTTCCTTCCCGCCATCAACAGCCAGGGCGATGAGCCTCATTAAAGTCTCCCTGGCTCTGAGGGCGGGGCCGGCAGGGGGGCTGGGGTAACCTGAGGCCCTACACCTACGCAGAGGAAAAGACATAACACAAATGGATCAGAGTGTGATGCCAGACTAAACGGGACTTTTCTTCATGCCCAGAGCAGATTCTGAAGCCAAAGGGCTTACAGGAAAACTAGACTGAGTTGAATTGACATAACGACTGCAGGAACATATCTCCACTGTCCTGAGCTTTAATTCAAATGTCTCTTTGGCTTTGAGTAAGAACCCTTGCACATTCATATGTAGTCTACTCTTTTGCCTGATCATGCACAAGCACATCAGCACGCACTAACTGCTGCTCTACATACGTGTTGATAAAAAGCCTCTGATAATGCAGTGTCTGCTGGGTAATGGAGTCCACTGGGGAAGAGGGTGTGCTGGGTTAAGGAGCCTGCACCTGTTTAATCTGCTTATGAATATGCAGCGCATGACACTCAGAGCACCTGAGCTGCTTTAACACACTCTGGGTTACTTTGGTAATTAATCACCTAATTAGCGAGAGCGTCTTTCTAGTCGAGCAGGACGCTGTAATGATGGTGACAATAATAAACAGTGGAGGGGAGAGGACATGACAGCGCTGATAAAACCACAACAGCAGCAATGACAACAACAAGAACAACAGCGGCGGACACGAGCCGGCTCTTGCCCTGCAGTGAAGCAGCGTGGAGGTTTTGCCTTCCCAAGCTGATAATCAAGCATTTATTCCATAAACAATAAAGCAAGCGGCTTGGGATTATTTTAACAATGCCTCATTACAAGTGCATGAGCTGACTTCGCCTCAGTAATGCATTTTGTGGAGAAAAAGAGGGATGGAAGTGGTACAGGGAGAGGAAGAAGAGGAGGAGGAGGAGGAGAGCAGAAAAAACACTTATTAATTTGCAAGAAATGGAATTAGCATTAGGGAGCACAGCGCTGGCGCTCTAATTTTACAGGGGCCTTACGAGCCAGTACGCTTGCGGGAAATGGAGATTTGTCACACTCCACTTGGCTGCCTCCCCAGAAAGAGAAGGCTTGATGAGCTGTTGCCGTAGAGAGAGAGAGAGAGAGAGAGAGAGAGAGAGAGAGAGAAAGAAAAAGAAAAAGAAAGAGAGACATCAAGAAGGCAGTGCCAATGTGGGCCATATATCAGCAATGACAGGAGGAGCTTCACCTCCTGTCCTCTTTTCTCTCTTTCTCTCTCTCTCTCTCTCTGTCTGTGTATGCATGTCTTTCACTGTGCTAAAAGCACAAACTACAGAAATAACTAAACACAGGTGAAAGACAAGAGGAAGAGAATGTGAATTACAGACTGCAACTGTAAATATGCCTGTGTCTGAAATATATATACACCCACAGAGACAAACAAGGTCAAGGCGTCTCTACTAACCACGTGCCGACGACATACTGTAGTAAGCACAGGCAGCTGTGGATCAGAGTAACCAGAGTATGCTCTCTCTTCTGCTGCCTTTCTGCTCCTTTATGAAGGTATTGGTTGTGATGATGGTGGGATGGGGGGAGAGAGAGAGAGAGAGAAAGTGAGGGAGGGAGAGAGAGAGAGAGAGAGAGGTTTTTTTTCAGATTAAATGTCTGGTACTCTTATTCTCATCTTTTTTTTTGCAAAGGCTGTGTAGTGATTTATTTTTTCTTACTTTGTCCCTCCATTTCAGTTGACCAGGGCAAGCATTTAACCATTACATCACAGGAGTAGTTTTTATACTAAATCCACACATGAACATTTTCTAAAGAACATTTATTTGGAAATGTAACTTTCTTTTGCAACTCCCAAATTGGCTAAACTGACAGAACTTGATTTTGGTTCGAGGCAAATTGCTTTCACTGCCTCTCAAAGCAAAGCATTTAAGTGCGTGATCACACCCACCCAAGGCTTGTGGCATGTCAGACAGTGGGCTGAGTGAGGGTGGACTCATGGGATTAGGGGGATTTTGGGGTGATGGGGTGAGTGTGTGGCTGCTTGGATGATTCTGGATTAGAGAGATAGAGTGGCAGGCCGGAGCCGACAGCCAAAGACCCCCCCCCCCGCCCCCAGGGCAGGTGTGCGCGGTGACCCCAGAGAGAGACACCTGCTCAGGGCTACGGTCGCTGCTTCATCCCTCCTTCATCCCTGGAGCCCCTTACTGCCATGCATCGCTGCGTTTCATCATTGGTAGTTGCAGGCCTGTTTCAGAAAGAATTAATGGCTTTCTCAGCTTTACTCCAGAAGTCTGCCTGTCTTCACTTTCTTCCATATTTTTACATCAGCTTCTAAAATCAACGCTTATTTGTTAAACATGATGAAATGTGTTCTACGTTCTTCAGACCTGGAGTGAGACATCGCTGATCACCTTTAAACGTACATTAAAAAATCGTAACTTGGCCTGTATGCTCACTAAGGCAAATATTCTGATTATACATGTACCTTGCAGCTATATAGATTTAAATGCCACCCAGCCTGTTTAACAATCTGACTGTTATGGTTACCGATTTTTGTGTATTACACGTATCATAGACAACTGAGTACTGCAAGTCAAGAGGTTGCCAGTTCCAGAAAATATCCAATTCAGAAGAGCACAACAAGAATAAGGTATTTCCATGACTTGTGCCTTACCCGGAACACTACCGTATTCTGAGTAACATGGGAATTTTGCCGTGTGAGTAAACATAGCCTCTGACCTTCCCGGGGTTGTCAGGAAGATGTGCCTGCATAGGCAAAACAAGAAACGCCTGCTTTGTGATTGTTATAGAGGTTTGCTGTGTTGATGGAGGCTGCCTTCCCGCACGGCGTGGTGCACAAATTAGCAGTGAGACGCTCTTCCAACCCAATGAAGCAGCATCTTCATACGAGAGAAGACGCTGAAGTGTAAACATGGCCCCTGACCTTCTAGCTGTGGTCAGGAGGATTCGTCTGCTTGGGCACAACACAAGCCACCTGTTTTGTCAATGTTATGGAGCTTCGCTCTGTTGATGGAGGCCGTCCTCGGTCTCAGAGCAGAAACGCAAGGTAACGGAGAAACGCTGGTGGCTCAGCAAGGTATGAATCTCCAGATGACTGTGAAGAATCCCAGTGGGAGTTTACTGCTCCGGTTGGTTTTAGTCCAAGACTAGGTTTAATCTAGGTCTAAAACCGATGGTATGAGTATATATCCTAAATTTTAGAAGCCAGATTGGGGTTTATCTATTTGAATCAGATCACAACATACTGTGAGTTTGGTGGCTGATGCTGGGTAATGGAGAATATTTGGGTTGAGTTTATCGTGCAGTGAAACTGAGGCTTGTCCACCTTCAGTGTCCTGATGATAGTTTATAACATTTTGATCTGGTCTGGCCTAGGTCTAGTCGAGGCTAGATCACAGGACAGCTGGTGACACCCTTAGAAGTCCCCTTAGAAGGAGAAGTGGTGTGAAGGCATGTAGCCAGCAGAAATAATGAGGCTAACACTGAACCATTTCCTTGTTTTCAGATCATTGCTACTCCCATCATATGCGCGTACACACACACACACACACACACGTGTTGTTCTCTCTAAGCTCCCACCTCTAAATTTTCTTTATTTCTCACAAGTAGTTGCTTTCTCACATGTGACAGTTTAGCAAAACATCTATTTTTAGTTTTTTTTCCCTCTCCCGTGTATGAATGTGTGTGGGTGCATGTGTGTCTGCGTGCACGTGTGTGTGTGTGTGTGTGTCTGTGTGTATGTGTGTGTAAGGGTTATCTCAAAGGTTCAGCTGTGGCTTGGTGCAGTGCATTATATGTGCTGAGTGAGTGAGAGAGACGTTTGCTCTTGTGAAACCTCACAGACCAAAAACCACATGCTGTTTCTTCAGCGGAGCTGCGTCTCCATCACCACACCTCCCTCTGCCCCTGCAAACATTTAAGACTAGTCTCCTGACTTCACCACAGAAAACAACCCTCTTCACATCACACGCACGCACGCGCACACACACACACACACAAACAAACAAACAAACAAACAAATCTTGCTTTTACTCAATTCTCATTGTAGCAGATTATGGTTTGGAATTGGCAAGGATTTTATTAGGCTATTTGGGCTTCTCGCTGCTCAAAAAGTAAACCATGTAATTGACAGACACTGCAGTTCTTTAGCTTAGTTTTGTCAGCTCCTTTGCATGGTTTGTAACTGTTTTCTTCAAGTTTAAAGGTCATTTTGTAGACGTGCAGCAGGGTTTCTTCACACTCTTCTTGCTCCATTGTTGCGGTCTACTTTCAGTTCTGTTTATCATCTTTTTTTGCGTGTTCTCTTTCTTTTCCTTTTTTATTTTCCTGTCAGTTTCTTGCAGACGTCAGCGCAGATATCTGCTGCCCTATGTCGTCATGGCAACTGAGAGGATGTTCACACCAAATGAATATTCCATGGCAATATGTGATTATTACATTACTGTCCTTTTCTCTAACTCTGTTCCTGGTCTCATAGTAAACAATATTTGAAAAAAGGTAAAGGCAAACATAATGTCGTATCTTTTTGTCTTGTTGGCAAATTCAAAGCTGGTCTAACACCAGTACTTCTCTCAGGCTATTTTTCCGCTGCAGTGAAGGGGTGAAGCGGCAGTCAGCTGAAGGCCATGCTTCAGAAGATATGGCAGAGATCTCTTATCATAAGATCTCGAGTAAAACTCAATGCCACCTCACAAGTTTGTAGGTGTCAAATTGGATTTCACAGCTTACACACTGCCACCTCTGCTACCATGCGTGAAGTGTTTGTGTGAGAAAGTGTGTATGTGTGCGCGCATTTTTATAAATATATATATATATATATATATATATATATATATATATATATATATATATGTGTGTGTGTGTGTGTGTGTGTGTGTGTGTGTGTGTGTGTGTGAATTTGTATGCAAAGCAGGCACTCAGCAAAGAGTTAAATGAAGGCACACACACACACACACACACACACGTGCATCTACACACACCTCCACTCAGCAGCGCTGTGTCTGGTGTCTGGTTAGTCACTGCTAACCACACGTGTGGTCCGACATGGCGGGTATGGCTATGTTAGCACTGTGCATCCAGGCTGTAGCTCGCACAGACACATTGTATCTCATGCTCTCACACACCTCCTTGTCTCAGGAAGGGGGAGTGGGGAAGATACCTGTAAGGCAGTGCTGCGAGAGCAGGGGCTGGCATGCAGTATATCCCTGGGACGAGAGAGAGAGAGAGAGAGAGAGAGAGATGGGGGTAGCAAAAGAGAGAACAAAGATGGGTCATAGCCACACGTTAGCACATGCGCAGCTTGGGAGAGGAGCAGACGGAATGGAAGGTGTGTGTTTTGATGGCCTGTAGGGGATGAAAGTGGTGGTGTGTGAAGTTTGCACAATGTGGGTATGAAAAAAGTGTGTGTGTGTGTGTGTGTTTGAGTTTGTATGTGTGCGTGTCTTTGTTCCTGTGTTAACCTATAAAAATCATCACCACAGTAAACTGAATGCACTCTCCTTTGCATGTGGTAGATTTCAGTGCCTCCGATATGTCTGATCCTCCCTCGCAGGGAAAATCCCTATATGGGTGACTTCCACATAAACACATTTAAAGTGCTTACATGGAATTAATTCTATTAGAATTATGGAATATTCCTTGCCCGGCCCACGCTTGCTAAGTTGCCATTTTGTAGGTGGCTGTTGCTCAACTTTGTTGCGACCTATAACCTCTTTTATCCTCTGTGGTTCATGGGTGTTGTTCAGTTGTTGCAAGCGATATGTTATGCATGCAGAGAGGGTGCAAGTGCTTCTCTCTGCATACCAGCAATGGAGTGTTACAAACACGGGGGGTGGGGGGGGCTCTCTAGGAACCAAAACTCAAGAAAATGTGCACTCGCAGCGCAGCCCTAAAGCTGTAACCCTCCCGAGTTCATAGCACACGTTTGTGTTTTCAGTTTTGCTGAAGCAGTGACTGAAAATTTACATGCTGAAACTGAAAAGCCACAAAGTGAGGTTCAGAGGGGCCCAAATAACTAAGTTTGGGTGTGGTGTAACTCCTTAGTAGTGGGTGGAGTCTATGATCTCTCTGACCATTTGTGCAAAGTCGGCCAGGTATTGCAGTGGTACTTGGTAAACCCCATTGCTCGTTTCAGTTTTCTTATGATCCTTCTAATTTCAGTTGCAGTGTGTGTAACTGAGTGGTTTGGGTTTGGCCCTACCCCTGTGTGGGGAGCCTCCAGTCCTGGCGCACTGCTGGTCTGACCTCTGTGCAGATGGCATGACCTCTGCACAGCATTATGTGCTGGGAAGACAATCACCGGACGAAAAAGAACTTATGGAATAATTTGTATGTTTGGAAAAGTATCACTATTTTACCAAAGTATCATAAAGACAAAGTATCGGCCGTGAGTTTCCATGTGTTTACGACATGGAAATCGCTCAAATCTTTACAAGATTGGGCACTCTAAAACCCTAATATGTGTTTTCAGAAGGTTGTCTGGTGAATGCCATCAGATGCTGTTCAGATGCTGTTGTTTTTTGTTTTTTGTTTTTTTAATGAAAAATACATTTTAAAATGGTTTAAAATAAACAGCAACTATTGCATGTTTGTTTGGTCAGCCACCCCATTTGCACATACCTGTGTGCTAACCCAGGCTCTTCTTATTCTCAGAGCAGTCTTTATTTGAATGTAGATGAAGTGGTGCAGAGCTTCACCACAGAAAGACAACATTTTCACGTCCAAACAGCATGCCGGTCACTGCTGCAACGGCGATCTGGTTTTTGTCTGAACAGCTTCTGGTTTAATTGTTCCGTTACATTTATCTGTGTCTGCGTGTGTGTGTGTTCACTCACT
>NC_137519.1:11002500-11052500 GCF_041902795.1 Electrophorus electricus
CTCCATGGCTTTGAGGGAGAGTGGAACATGGAGGCGGTGTAGAATGTCCTCAGAATACATTGATAATGCTTCTTGTGTACTGCTCTTTGTAACTGGTTGTGCTCATAGCCTACTTACCATTGGTCTGAAAACACCACTGAAATAGTACTACATACATATCACAAACTAGGTTATGTCCTCACACAAGGGACTTTATGAGTGTTTGAATTTTTATTCAATTTTGAACCTATTGTCCTTAATTTCTTTTTTTCTCCTACAATCTACTTCCTGTTCAAAGGCACTTTAGCCTGTTTGTCCACTGAATGGCCAAACATTTCTGAGAAAGGACAGAAACCGTTCTGTCACACTTCCACATGAACGTGGATCGGCACAGACTGCTTACAAAGCGTGCTGAGCACGGTTAGCTAACCACCGCGGAGCCGTTCAGGTGAGACGGCTTAATGACGTAGCGATTTGGCGACTGGTTCTGCACAGACGGAGATGAGCCTGTTCTTGTTGTTTTCTCTCTCATGGCCAGTATTTGGCATTTAAATGTGTCCTGTGCTGTTTTGCACACACAAAAAGAAACACTAAAAGCAGCTCCAAACAGTTCGAAACGATCCATCTCGTTCAGACACACACAGCGACTGAAGTTGTTTGGTGACATTATTATGACACGAATTTGTCACTGCTTCAATGCTTCCTGACCTTAGGAATTGTTAGGCCCCACAGTGGAGAAACGGCTGTAGCTGCTATTCAGGAACAGCAAGGAGAAGTTAGGAATGCACCTACCGACACAGCCTGGCTCTCAGGAGGATATATAAGCACTTTAGTTCCATTTGGAAAGACTCTTGTTGCCAGAGGCTGAAGGACAAACACTTGAATCAAACAATTACAGCTTAATTAAGAGAGGCTGAGGCAGGCTGTAGGAGAAGATGGAGCTACCGGGGGAGAGTTGTGCCACCAAGCGCAGAAGACTCTGTACCAGTGCTGGATGCCTGAAGCAGTTTCTTTTGTTTGTTCCACAAGACTGCAACCGAATCAAGTCAAGCCGCTTTCAAGTTTACTGAAAAGGAAGGTATGGTCAGTAAGTTCCACTTCTCAGTAACGTGTTGTCCCAGCCAATATCTCATATGAGAACAGGGAAGCTTCCCTTGTAATACAGCCCATGCAGATGGAATGTGAGGATTGAAAGGTTGGAGAACGGGATGTGCTGAATGAATAGTTCGGAAGCTTAGTACATTCCTGAACAGATCACTGTCTGCCCAACTCTACTTTATCAATGATCCTGCACCCCATTGTTGATGAGGCCTGTGGAGTCAAGGATGACATTTGACAGAGTACAAAAACTTGAGGACTAAAACAGAAGGTTCCCGGGCTACTAGACAGATGGGTGCGTGGTCTGTGGTGCAGCTGATGTGGGAGACCTGGCTGAGAAAGGCAACCCAGAGCCACTGGGTCATACCTGAGTGTACCTTCAAAAAGTCAGTTTTGTCAACAAATGAACTGCATCCGTGTTTGTGTGTGTCTCTGTATGAGTGTGAACAATTCATGTGTTTTCTCTCCACAATCAGTGTCAGCACACCGCCTGCCTGTTCCTTGAAAAAATATTCACAGCGTGATCTTATTACAACTCCACTGGAAACTTGGAAATAAATGATGACTATGAGATTAACAAATTCACATGATTTTATAGTAATTGGCATAGTGGCTGCTTGTATTACCTGCAATCTGTCAGACTTGTGGTTATCAACCTGCCTGTAGTATCCAGGTGGTTTTCAACTGTCTCTGAGACAAATATGCAGGAGTTATTTCCAGCCAACAGCTAATTAGTAGGCCTCAGTGAGTGATTCTGATGCTGCTTGTTGTGACCGCTCCGTCGTTGGTCCCTGCAGCTCATTAGCGGTAGTGCTGTCGTGCTCTCCGCATCCTCTACCCAGAATGCAGTGTGCGCACGATACATCTAAAAAGGGAACCTGGCTAAAGAGAGAGAAAAAGAAAAAAAAAGAGGCTGCAGTGTAAAAAGCTGAGGTGAGTGTTAGTGCCGTGTTACTGGGCAGCATGGATTTATCGGCCTGTCTAAGAGGAGGAGAAAGGCCAAGGAAGGGAGGAGGACAAGCAGACTTGCACATCCTCTCAGTCGATTGCTCGCTGGAGCTGAAAATGTGTTTTCGGATCTGGTTTTGACATGCTTGCTGTCCTGTGGGGGGGGGCACTCAGACCAAACATTTCAGGGGTGACACGGTGTTTCGTAGAGGACAGAATTTTGTGTCACTGTGGGAAGCTACACAGCAGAAGAGCGACGGTAATATCAGGGACATGCAGGCACATAAAACTTGGGTGTGTGTATGTTTGTGTTTCTGTGAATAATGTGGTTAAAGAGCTTGTGCATATATGATGGACAGCATAGTCTCCCTGTATGTGTATGTACACAAAGGGGGGTGTGTGTGTGTGTGTGTCTGTGTGTGTGTTGTGCTGAGTGCCCAGTGTCAGACTGAGGAACCTCAATGTGACAGAGAGACTCCAGGCTCCAGTGATCACCGTGGTGAGGGATGAAGTAGACTCTATCCAACACAGCATTGTTTTTCCCAGAGTGCCTATCTATTCTGACAGTGAGCCCGAGCACTAGTGTCAAAGAACAAACGCGCGTGCACACACACACACACACACACACACACACACACACACACACACAGAGTTATGGAGTTAACTCAATTGCACAAGGAAAAGAGAAAGACAGAAACTGAGCACATTATAGTACATAGAAAAGTGGAGCAAAAAAAATATGTTTATTTCCTCTTCCGTAGATGTTGAATATCTGAATCAAAAATATATTCTACCAGTAGAACCCTCCTGAGATTTGGATAAAACCTGCAGACACCCATGTAATAATGTGATCAGATCCTTTTGGTTTTGCTTCACCAGTCATTGTTCTGTCGTTGTTATATGGAGTTACTTGTGAGGTAAGAACCAGATTGACAGTGATTCATTCACCGAGAAAGACTTACATTTCTTGGTGCCGGAGATGGGAGGAAGTGCGTGAGTTTTGTTATGACCAGCTGGTACTGTTGGGACTGTCGGCATACCATCTTCCTGTGCTGCTGTGCCCAAGTTAAAAAAGTAACAGCTGGGAACTCCCCTCAAATTTCCCTAAGACACAACAAATTATGATTTCTTTCAAAGAATCTAGGGGAGGCGTGAATCAAACGTGGAAGGAATAAGATAAATTTACAGATTAATCTTTAATATAATGCCCAACCTTATACACACATACATTCACACACTCATGCATGTGTATGCATATTCAGGACTTGGGGATCATATATGTACATATATACACTGATATGTACATATAACCGTTTACATGTAATCGTTTGTTTTAGGTCTAACCTTAAGCATAACCATTATTTTAATCTTTTCATTTCAGTCAAAAATAAGCTTTAGCTTAAAAAAGAAAGAAAAAGTGTATGTGCTACATGTCAGAATAATTTTCGTGCTCTTGACCGGTGAAGGTTTTCAGGGCTTTTTTGCCCCGTAAAGCATAAGAAAAGCAAGCAGACGCACCCCCCCCCCCCCCCCCCATTATCCCATCAATCTGGTTCACCCCCTGCAGAATTCCGCTCCTGTTCCGTGTGTGTGTCGGCCTGGCGAACGGCAGGCGTCCTAGTGGAGTTCGTTATGAAGTGATCGGTCCCTCGCTTATGTCTTTAGCCTGCCAGACAGCTCGGGAACGCGCCGCGCATGGCCTCTCCCATCTCTGCCTGCGTTCCAGACAGCTGTGTTACCAGGGCAACAGCTGCGTGGAGCTTATTACATTACCAGCCCTGCCGCACGAGCGGTGCAGCCTTGGCAACGGGTTAAGTGCTTCTCCAAGGCAAAAGGATTATTGACGCGTTGTAAGACACTGCGCCGTACTGGAGATTCGCGCTTGATTCATTTTTAATCTTTCCCCGACTCTTCAAATCCCATCAATTGCCCGTAAACTGCGCAGTCAAAGAGCGTGATCCTGACCCGTTAATAGGAATTCCTGCTCGCGGTTGCGGTTCATTTTCTCCCTGTGTTGTTTGGCCGCTCAGATTTGTTCCAGTAAAGAAAAGAGAAACAAATTTCTCTGCTCAGGGGAATGATTTATGGAGCCGTGCTGCTTTCGTGACATCATATCCTTTTCCTGGCTCCAAATCTTTCAGCTGTGAATTTAATCATAACACCACCAATTACACCCCAAACCAAACTGTCCTCTTTGCCAAGCCTTGCACCTCAGCCCTTGGACTAAGGCTATGTCACCAACAGAAACATTTATTGCCCCATAAATCAGTGACTGCTGGTTCAGAGTAAATTAATCCCAATTTACCCCCACAACCATATTCTGGATCATAATCCTTTTTGCAAATAGTATAGTCCTCATCGTATGAGCTATAGGCTGTGGGTCTGCTCTTACGAAACACTGAGCTGCAACCATACACTACCGAGGCTTATGTGAAATCACACTGGCATGCAGCCTGCCATGAGAGATTACTGTGCCCTGCTTGGTGTTACAGGCTTCGAACGTGTAAACAAGATCCTGGATGTGGCCAAAAGAATGAATATATTGGGGGGGGGATGAAAGCACTCCCATACATTTCACCTGCTGCAGAACAGTAGCTGCGTTTTTCATAACTTTGTCCCATTAATGCAGGCTAAATATTCTATTTGTTTTTAGCTTTGCCGTCTGAGCTGCTTATGCTAATTGCCAGGGAAATGTGTGCTTGTTGGGGAGACATTAACATGCAGCAGGCTTATAATTAGGGAATTAAAAGAAAGTCCGTTTTTAATCTTCTTTGGCAAAGAAGACTAATGGTCTCACACACAGTCAAAGCATTAATCTCTGTTGATTTGGTTAATTGCTTGCTGTCTTTCGCATTTAAAGACTGGAGAAAGATGATTATGGTGCCTGCCTAGCAGCAAACTCCACGTTTAAATGGATCCGTGTGCATCCGGATCATCAGAGCAGTGGCGTCGCATACCGAGGAGGTTTTAATTCAGGACCGTTAGAGTTGCAGATCAATGGCTCCTTTATTGGGCCATAGTGGAATGTATTGCCTGCGAGGAGGGGATCTGGTAAGGAGAGCCGGATGTGACCTGTAATTGCGTTGGCCTTTCGCGTCGTCGGAGGGTGTGTGTGAGAGCGAGAGACAGAGAGAGAGAGAGAGAAGCCTGAGCAATGTAATTAGTGTGTAAATACTTAAGAAATGCCTCTGTGAGTGTGAGTGTGTGTGTGTGTGTGTGTGTGTGTGTGTGTGTGTGTGTGTGTGTGTGTGTGTGTGTATGAAGGGGCATGAGTAAAAGGTTTTGTTTGGGTGTATGTGTGGTGTTGCAGAGAGAGTTTGTGTGTGTGTGTGTGAGCGTGCATGCTGAGAGGCAGCCTCAGGCTCCTCTGATCCTGTGTCTCAACCCCTGCTTGGCACTGCTTGATAACTCCATGTTCAGAGTGCGCACTGTTTTCCCACCGCTGTCAGCTCCTCCGTTCCTCCACCCACCCACTCCCTCTATCCATCCCTCCCTCCATCTCTCCCTCCCCCGCTCCCCCCATCTCAGCCTCTGTTCGAGTGTGTTCTGACAGGAGGTGCAGCTCAAAAGCAATCCATCGCTGGTGAAGGAGATATTTTTAGAGAGCTCATGTCAGTCACCAGGCGTGGAAGTACTTGTGTGAAGTCAATTTCGCCTGGAGGGAAATTTCTCGATCATGGCGTGGCAGCAAGCACAAGGGAGAGACCAAGAGACTGAAAGAGAGAGAAGGAGAGAGAGGGGGGAGCATGAAGGAGACCACATAAAAGAGAATGCATGAAACAGTGTGAAAGACACTTTTTCCTCTCCTGCCTATCCTTTCTGCTGGTTGTCTGGGAAGGTCACGAAATTAGCAGCCGGGGGTGGAGGTGAAGGTGGAGGTGGGTGGACGGGGCTGAGTCAGACGGTCCCTGCAGGGACAGATAGCCTTTGTGTGAGGCCTGCCGTCTGGTGCTGAGAGGTGCACCCTCACTAGGCTGGATTGTTATGTCAGCATGGCCGCCTGCTCAGCCCAAACACTGCACTGGCCTGAGAACTGGCCTGGATTACACACGTGGGACAGATTTAGATTTCGGATCAATATAGTTATGCAGTGGAAGTTAGACATGGTCAAAGGAATAAGTCCAGAGTAATGTGCACTCAATTCTCCTGTGTTCTCCTACCTCTAAACCAATACATCAATCTGGTTAAATCCCTAAACAAGAAAGAATCGATCACTTTTTTAACCTTATCACCTTTGTTTCTGTTTAACACATGTGTAGGAGAATTGTAAGTGATATAATTTGCCTTGTTTATCTCTTGAACTTCCGAGTGTGTGTGTGTCTGTGTGTCTGTGGTGAGCTCAGCACTGGAACCTTGGTCTTCTGTAATCATCACCTGTGGCTGGAGCCTCTGAAGGAGTTGGTGGAGGACTACTCCAACCCTCGGCTTCTTCACATTAGTGTCAGAGCCACAGTGATAGGGTCACACTTACCGCTGCCGTCAGCGGGAGGACATATCCTAGAGTCCTTTATGAAGTTTTCCAGGTTTCTGCAAGTCATGCTGAGTTCTGTAGATATCTCCTTTTTTACAGCAGATCTGGCATTATAAAAAAGGTTATAGAATGCGTGCTCAGGTGAGACTTATTATATACAATTGCATTGCTCACATTGCTCACTTGCGATTCATACACGTTATCTGCATATATATATAGCTTATTGCATATTATTCCAGGCTGGCCAGGGCTTTCGAGGAAGCGTGCGCTCGCAGGTGCCGAGTGTGCGCACGCGTGGGGGCGTGTGTGTGTGCATGTGCGCGTCCATCGATGCCTCCCGGCTTTCTGTCCTACTTGAAATGCTCTTCACGCATCTGAAGTGTATATGTGTGTGCGTGCGCTGGCGGGCGCGCGGGCGCGTGAGCGTGCGTGTGAGAGGGAGATGGTGAGAGTGAAGCAGAGAGAGCCTCTTGGCTGCAACCCCGCGCTGTTCATCACGTTTGGTCTGAAACTCATCTGCTCTGGTCAGGCTCTGAAGAGGCCGCCGAGTGGCTCTGTCATTCACGGCGAGCCACTCGAACCCGGGAGCCCTCGCCCTCCCCCAAATCCCAATTAATGAGCAAAAAGCCTGAGAGGAGGTGCTTGACTCCGACAGACGCTCTTTAATTGTTCTTCTCCGTCCCCCTGGAAACTGCTTCTCTCTCACTCAGGCGCCCGTGTCGGCCGGCGGAGCCGGGCCTGTCCCTGTCTCAGCACGCATGATGAAGAGATCGATCCCCTCGGAGGCTTTTTCTGCATTAGGCCCTGCACGTATAATTTAGATCACAGCGGTGTGACTCTGCTTCTGCGTGCTCCTGTTCACCTGCGTCTCCATTTCTCCGTTCTCCACCCTGGTGCCCTGGTGTAACGCAGAACTGCAGCAGGCGAGGGTGGAGACGTGCGTGCACGATTCAGCCTAGCTCTACTCCATCTGCCTTCTTGTCCTTTGGAAAGACAGATGGCTGCACTTTTATCTGCAAGCCTCTCTGTCTTAATGGCATTCACTTTTGCAGTATGCATGCATTACTTTTATATTCAGTAATTCAGATCAATGACGTCCAGTTCCAGCTGCTAACACTGATTCAACACTGAGGCCCCTTCTGCTTGTGTTAACCTGTGCTGACCATTTTAACAGCGATTATGCCAATATTTTTGTATGCTATGTGCAAATCAAATTACACACGTGTCACAGCCTTGTACAGGCTCTTTGCTGATAACTATGGCCTGGTTCAGAGAACTATTGAGTGAGTTGCCCTTCAATCAAACCCCTCCCCTAGCACGTGCATACATACATACACACACACACACACACACACACACACACACACACACATAGAGATAACCACGTCACGTGGGTCATGTGTCTGTTTCATTGTCCTATGGCCTCTCAGCCCACCTTAAATCTTATTTTCTTTGTACTGCAATCTCCAACTGCGACTCAAGTATACTGTGTGTGTGTGTGTGTGTGTGGGAAAGAGAAGAGTTCACGCCCCTTAGATTCCAGATTGCCCATGACACACATGCCAGACCTGCTGCCCATGCCCCTGTCACTGTGCCATTACAGCTGTTGCATGCTGGGAAAGCACCTTCCCACGCTGAGGGTGCATTAACAGAGGCTTTAAAAATGAAGGTTAAAAGCGGCCCATTTCACTCGGATCAATTCTTCATTGTGCAAGGGGAGCTTCGCTGCTGTGACTTTTTCTCCTTGTTAACATAATGCAAAGCTTTAAAAAGCAACGGAAAGGATTTTTCCGCATAAATAATGCAAATGGCAGGAGCTCGCTAATAGCAACAGGTTATGGTGAAGTCATCACTTTTTAGAGCTGTCTGCAGACTGCAGACTGGTCTGTTCAATGCACAGTCCTAAAAGCCTTTTTCTGGAGAGAGAGAGAGAGAGAGAGAGAGAGAGAGAGAGAGAGAGAGACTGACCTCTGTGCAAAAAGAAGTGCCAGAGAAGTAGAAAAGGAGCACTGTGTATTTCCAGGCAGAAATACTGAGTGCCAGAGAAAGAGGAACTGGGCCATTTGGAGCCCAGCTAGCAGACATCTCTGTATCGGATAGTGAAATCCATTAACACGCCATACTAATAATGAGTTATATGTGGTTACAGTCTATCTGTAGTAACTGACAGTAGAGGAACATGAAAGTTAATATCTAACAGTTCTTTTGGCTACTTTGTAGCAAAGTCTTTTCTAATGCTCATAATGAATGACGTCCCATTGGAGGGGCATCAGTGGTCACTCTGCAGTCCCCCCTTGTGGTTAGAATGTGGGAGGCATTGAGGTTGACAATTTTGTGTTTATTTAGTGTTTATTATTTTTTGTTATGTTAGTCACATAACAAATACAATTTTATTACAATATTTTTGGACGTGATTTACCTTTTTCGATTGTACATATTCTTCATGTATAAGCTTATTACACGTATTCCTCATTTCGGTGGATGTGTGTGTGTGTGTGTAGTAGGATGCTGCCACTGACTAGAGCTGATCTGTTTCCTCGAACACTTGCAGTGCAGTAGTCTCACGCACCTCGGTACCACTGAAGAGTGCTTAACCTCATTAGGGCAGGGCAGCACGGCTGACTGTGGAGTGATGGAGGCCATCCAAGCCTCTCAGAGCTGTTCAGTCACTCTGTCAAGCCTTCTGCTGATAAGCCAATCAGAGCAAGCAGAGAAAGGCCAGGGCCACAGTTCCAGGTTGGACAAATACGGAGTAAGCTCAGCGAGATTTCTAGGACCTTCTGCTGAGCTAACTGAAACTAAACCGAGTTCTGTTTTTCACTCTGGCTGTGACGCTGAAAATTTCCACAGTACTCATTGCTGTATTCAAGTTTCAGTACATAGAGACATTTGAATATGATTTTATGGGGGGAGAGAGAAAGAGAGAGTGCATTTGTGTGTGTGTGTGTGTGTGTGTGTGTGTGTGTGTGTGTGTGTGAGTTATTATGAAGGCGGTAGCAGTCAGCAGCCTCTCTGTGAGTGAGGGTGATGAACCTTGGGCAGTTCTCCAGTCTTTTGATAAGAGGACTATGGGCTGATAACAGGTTAGTAGCAGCACTCAATGAAGTCAACAGTGAGGCGGGGGCTTCTCTGGAGGTAAACCTACCAGCTCTATTTAAGGCCACATTTACATGGTAATGCACTGAGAGATGTATGCTAGGTGGGGCTGGGGTGGACACACTCGTGACTTAGGCGACAGGCTCTGTGTACAAGCCACACATATTTACCTCAGAGAAGCCACGTCACCGTATCCCGGTTGAGTTAGCAGTTTGGTTTGGGAGACAGTCGTAAATCTCATCCTTAGCCATGTTCTATCTCCAGCACAGCCATGTGCGCACGTGTAGGTATTTTCATCCCACTCACTTCATCATTTTTAATAAGCCTTATCTGTGGCGCCCAGACAGAACGCAGATCCTCCTCTTCTCCGCTGCTGCATCCTTTGAGGCTTCTGATGGTCTTCCCTCGTTCTGCCGGAGCCTGGTTAACGAGGGTTTTGTTTAGGGGCTCATCTACGCTCCACAATGGCTTCCTTTGTCTCCGGCCTGTGCGGGGTCACAGAGTTTGGGAGGCTCAGGCCTGCTTATATATTTAGGCTTCCTTTAGGCATTGCACAAGCATAGGAGGACAGAAGACAGCAGAGGACAATGCTGTCCTAAAGAATGCTATGGTTCTAGAACATTCTGTTACACAGAAACTGGTCTGAGCTTTGTTCTCCATTTAACAGCCCCACCCCCAACCCCCAAGGCAGATGTGTTCTCAGGGCATGTGCATCCCAGTGGAGCAACGCACTGACCTTTCGCCACTGTCGCTTCCTGAAGGTCCTTACATTGTCCTGCAATTCTGTTATTTCACTACGAGACAATAACCACTTCCATTTTCCCCGGCCGAGAGCCCGAGGTGCCCTGCTGAGCTGCGCTGCTCTTGCCCGCCGGCCTCTGAGACTCTGAGGCGGTAAATTCTTGTTCCCTTGGAAACCAAGCTGTGGGGCCAGAAAGACTGCCAGGCTCTTGTGACCCAGAGCGACAAAGGAACGGTGACCTTTCCGCCTGGTGCTGGCAATCCACGGCAGGACCTCGAGCTCTCGTTTTCGTTATGCTGCAAGATGTTGCAAATGCGAGGCGCACCCGGCCGGGTGAAACTGGTCTCTACTGAGCCACGACACCTTCTCCCAAACGCCTGTAGAGGAACACAGGCTGTTACTTCAGAAGTATAACACCTTCTCAACTTAAAAAACAAACCAAAACACAAGCCTTTGCTTTTAGCCTGTAGAAACAGCCTGTCAACTATTTACCCCTTCCTCCCGTGCACCTCTGTAAGGAATGTGTGAGTAGGGGAGCTGTGCTAACTACCCAGCCCCGGCAGTCGTCTTCAGGAGGCCCTCAGGTGCCGGAGCCACTCCTGTGTGCAGTCCACCTCTGCCGATGGCGGGAGGGAATGATGCCTTGCTCTTGCCAGGGCATTGCCTTTGAATAAGCTGTTACCCCCGACAACATGATGGGGAGGGGTCATTCACACGTAATGGTGAGACTGAGGCATCCACAATGGCATTCGCTATGCAGGTGTGTGTGTGTGTGTGTGTGTGTGTGTGTGTGTGTGTGTGTGTGTGTGTGTGTGTGTGTGTGTGTGTGTGTGTGTGTGTGTGTGTGTGTGAGTGTTGACTGAAAGGGCAGCAGTCACACATTAACCACAAGACCCATTGTGCTGCTCTGACACTTTGGAATTGTCCTCAGGGGACAATTTGGCCAGCAGGGCCCATCTGAGCCGTTTACGACAGGGAGGAACTGCGGGGAGAATTCAGGTGACGGGGCCGAATGCTGGCAGCTTCACAGGACAGAGCCCACAGAGAGAGGCCCAAGACAATCAGTTCCACTGAGGCGTGAGCGCCACTGAGGAGTTCCAGCGGTGAAAGCCACTCGCAGCTGCGAGTCGCGATTTAAAGAGCCATTGTAGGGGCGGAGATGAGAGCCGTTGCAGAGGCCGCCGTAAAGTATACAGACTTTGGACGGTGTAAGCATGTGCGAGTGTCTCCACGTAGGTGTGTGGGTGTGGACCAAGAACATGAGAGCTCTACGGCATCCCCGCCTCTCCTCCGTCAGGTGATAGTGGCGTTTGGCATTGTGAATGCTGAAGAGGTGCTCCACTCCAGTGACCCTGCCGCGCGTTAACACTCAGCACGGGGCACGGGGCCACTTTGTTGACCTGCTTTTAAAGCCTCTGCCACTTGTGTCTCAATCACCAAAAATAACACCACCTTTCTAAAGAGCTGCAGGCAGTCCTGTGGCCATTCTCTCACACTCTCTCCGTCTCCCTCTCTCACTCGTGCGCTCCTGCGCTCTCCAAACAGCTGGGCCCAATGTGTTCCAAACGCCAGATTTATGCTAATTCGTTTAAACAGATTTGTTGATTATATAGTTAAATGTTTCTTTGTATTGATTTTCAAACAGAATTCTCCATGTAGAAGCTATTTAGTATGCATGTGTGTCTGTCTATTTCCATCTTCTGTAAATCAGAGCCAAGTAGCAAACAGTATTTCTCAAGAACTCATGGCCATATTAGGCACTTGGCCCAACTGGGAATTGATCCTCAACAGGACATGCACAGAGTTCAGAGAATGACAAACATTACTGTGTAAACTTAGAATGACTATAATTACTCAGAATTAAACTCACAGTTAATATTATTACAGAGTGTGGAAGCTGCCATGTGTACTGTATATCCTCTCTCCCTGCATTAGATTGACTAGTTTTGTACTGGAAGCCATTTCTGAGAATTAGTCTCTATCAGATGATTAGGACGTTGTAAATGTGTGTCTGAGCTGTGTCTGAATCTTACTGTGGACAGATTTTTTCATTCCTTAGTCAGCATGGGACAGAATTTGCTTATGGTTGACGTGTTTTCCTGGGACCCCTAAGGTTTTCTATTCGCCGCAGATCAACTTTGCAGATGCCCTGAGAGAGACACGTGTGTTCTGTGCTATAGACCACACCTGAGCGAGCAAACAAACACACACACACGTGGCTGCGGACACGCAGAAACACAGAACACAGTGACGTATGGCTGTGATAATGTATGGCTGTGATAGGCAATGCTGCTCTTAACAGGCTCACACTCTACAGGTTCCTGTGTGGAGTTTTGTGCCTCTATAGTGGGATTAGAGCAAAATCCATCAGAGCTGATAGGATTGGGGAGGGGAGTCCCTGAAGAGATGGGCCTTCCTTACCCCCCATCCTCGCTGGCAATCCCCCAGTCACCACGTTGGATTAACCGACACAGATCCACCAGCACTGAGGGCTTTTATATGGATATATCATCCAAGCGGTGTATGCTGATGTATGCTAAATCGGCTGGAAGCAAGAGTGTGAGCACCGACTATGTCACTGCTTCTGTTCTCGAGATATAGCTGCTATGTGGCTGCTGATGTCGGAGAATTAGAATTTCAGAGTGCTCATTGGCTCTGCCTCCTTCCTCCCCTTGCTTTCTCTCTGAATCCAGAGAACAACGGGGCCTAGGGCCAAAGCCTCCAGCTTTCTCTCTGTCTCTTGTTTTTCAAACCCCGCCCCCACTCTAACCATCATCCCCCCCCCACGCCTTTTTGCATTTGGCGACAGTGCTCATGTCTGCGTTTGTCCTGTTTGATAAGGCCTTTCATCCTGTTTGCATTGATTGCTGCTTGACGAGTCCCCCTGATACTCCGTGGCCCATTCAGGGCCCTGGAGCGGCACACTGGGGCTATTGTGAGCAGGAATGTGTCCCCTTTCAAAGCCAGGGCCCACAAATGAAAGCATGTCAATAATCCCGAGACCCAGCCACTGCACAATGCGACCATGCCACGCACAGTCAGGCCTCCTTTTCTGCTTCACTGCTGCGCAAATCAGGCAGAGAGAGAGAGAGAGAGAGAGAGAGAGAAAGAAAGAGAGAGAGAGAGAGAGAGAGAGAGAGAGAGAGGGGCATTTCTCCCAAGCTGAGGATAATCCTACCAGCTATCATTTAGAGCCACATTACCATGCAAACTTACCAAGAGCTGTTTGTTAGAATGGGAGCAGGGCTGTGAATAAGCTATGCAGATTTGCCCAAGATGCTCTCAAACTGCTGGCGGACGCTCATGCCACCACACGCTCCAGTTCCAGTTAAACCATTGAGACGCCCCAAAAGAGCTCCGTTTTGGGTGTGGCTAAGCGGGCAGGCGTGGACGTGCAGGCCACGGGGTCTGCGGCCCTGTGCCATGAGGGATGGAGGGGAGGCTGATGGTGTTGAGCCACTGTGGTGGTCATGCTCGGTGGGCCACAGGGCCGGGTGGATGTGGGGGGTGGGGGGTGCAGCGTGTACAAGGCACGGAGGAAGGGAAGGAAGATTTCTGTCATTTTTCACTGAAGAAACAAAAAAACACCTCTGCAAACAGGGGCCTGTGTGAGTGTGTGTGTGTGCATGCACGTGTGTGCTTAAGGCCACATGGTGGAAGTTTCACAGCATCTGGGGTTACTGTGTAAATAAATGCTGCAGGGGTCTCCATTACATACGCATGCACACACACACACACACACACACACACACACACACACACACACACGTACAGAGGAGTGTCCTGGTTTCCATTTGTTTTCTCTAATAGCACTTTCTATTGAAGGGAATAAAAGATTGTCCACAAGAGATTAGGAGGCCAGTTTGCGCTCTCTCTCTCTCTCGCTCTCTCTCTCTCTCTCTCTCTCTCTCTCTCTCTCACACACATACACACACACACACACACATACACACAAATACACATGCACGCACACACATGGTGCAGCAGCCTGTGAACAACTGTTTTCTGATAACCATGGGATTTGGTTTACTTAGATTAATAATTCTTCATATAAGTCACATCTTGACTATACCTAGAATTAAAAGCTAACACTTTTGTAGCGCTCATTTAAACTACATGATGGGTTCATAATTTGCATGTCATTGTCAGCAACTATTACTCATTGTTAAATTCTATTGTCTAACCCAGAAGTCCTTAATCCAGTCCTTGGCATTCCCTATCCAGTCCACATTTTATTTGTATTCCATTATCCAACACCTGTGAGCCAGAAAATTAGCATCCTACAGATCTTTGACTGAAGTGTTTTTGGTGGCAGAATAAGAGCTTAGTTTCCTGAGGGCTGGAATGAAAGCCTCCAGTCTAGCCAGTGGACGATTGCAGGACAGCCCCTCTGTCTCCATATCCACATCCACCCCAGGTTTTAAATTCCACCCTCCCCACTTTCTCTGGTCCAAAGTTTACAATTAACCAACTGTGCCCCCCCCCCCCCCCCGGCTCTGGACACATAAACATGTAAAAGGTGATCAGTTACACAACCCTGTCTACAAGCATTTAAAAATTAAGCAGCAGTTAAGAACACTTTGTATATGTGTGTGATGTATATCTCCAATTCAGTTTAGCCAGAAGTAGATTATAGTGTTCAGGTCAGACTAACGGCCCCGCACCCACTCTTATGCACCGATACTGGTCATGGGATCTGCACAAGGTCTGTGTTACTCAAACATAAATACTCTTCCTCTGTAAAGCATAAAGGATGTTTGAGAAACATGTAGAATTCAAATTCAAAATTTTGCCCCCCGAATTGACCATTGTTAGACAATAATAATGTGTTTTAATAGCCTACAAAAAGAAAATATTAAGCATATCAATTTACATTGGTTTTTGAGACATTTTGCTCAGATAAGTTAAAACAAATAAAGACAGTTGGCTGCAATGAGCCAGTGTTTGAACGGAATAAATGCTTTGTTTAGAGGTAATACAAATGCAGATGGAGAAAAAAAAATCAAACCGATATTTAGCCCCTACTAGCTTTTCCCTCTTTTGTTTTACGCAAGGCTCTTTTTACCACATGGTAGTGACAGATTGTTTGAGCTGGAAGGAAAAGCCATTCGAAGCTAATTAAGCAGCCATTCCAAGCACTATTCGCAGGCAGGAGGCTGAGAGGCGCAGGCATTTGTCAGCGCTCTGCCCCTCGTGGGCTTGATTGACAACACAGGTTCCGGACTGACAGGCCGTGCCGCGATAATCCAATGAGACGTGCTCATGGAAATAGGAGGCGTTATGATTGGTTGTGTTTTCCCGACGAGGCGGACGTGGCCCACGTGGGGCAGAGTATTGCTAGCAACTCGTGATAGGTTGGTTTTCTCGGGCGCAGACATGTTGAGCTTTGGTTGTCGTTGAGCTGACAGCATGAATCAAGTAATGGGCTTGATTTCAAATTATTTTCCCCATTAGCTTAGTGTATATGTAGTTAATAAATAGTTTTGAGTAAACAGTCTCAGAACTATTTATCAAACGTATCTACGCGCTAACAATGTTGGTAGTTTATATTTGAAAGAATTCAACGTGTTAAAGGGTGTTTTGTAGAAAGTCCTATATTTTTTAGGTGTTTCAAAAGCAAATGGCTTTGTTAGCGTTTTTCTAAATTGCAAAATTTGAGACATCAATTATCCGGAGTCGATGTAGTTGATTATATCACAAGAGATTTGTGTACAGGTTGATTTGCTCGAGGTCTGACATTTATTCGAGTTTATTTATTAACGTGTACAACTGATCAAGCGTTTGCCTGTTAATTTCGCCATCAAAATTAATTTCTTCAGACATCACACATTCCCGAGATTTCAGCTGGTGGTTATACCTCGAACAATCGTCGCCCATGTAAGCTGTTTGTCTGGAGGGAAAACATGTTTAGATCCAAAATGGCGAACATGAGGTCAGGTATTTATAGTCCAATCAGCGCGCGAGGCGGCAGCATACCCCACGTGGGCCTCTTTGTCTGATTGGTCAGGCTAGATAAAGTCCTTCTGAATATCTGATTGGCTATCTCGGTTCGCTCTCGCGGCAGTTGAATCCTCGTGTCAGTGGGCAGTCTGTGTGTGGTACAGCGAGTGGTGGAGTAACTGGGCAAAGCTATTGCAGGAGGCTGGCACGTTCGAGCGTAAACTTTTTTTTTTTTTTTTTTTTTTTTTTTTTAATATAAACACCAGCAGACCTTTTAAAACATCAAATTTTTTTTTTTTTTTGGGGGGGGGAGTTGAAGAGTCACCCGTGGCTCTCGTACTACGATTGGATCTTTGTGAGGCCGGGAACGAATTTCTAATCTACTATTGACCGCCGTTGAGTTGGAAAGGCAGCGTTCGCAGTGCTGCTCCTCAAACGCACCGCCACATTTCCGAAAAGAACTCGTCACAACCTGGGATTGCACGTCGCGCGGCCAGCGACTCTTCTGTCTAGCGCGCAGTAGGCGCCCCATCGTAAGGTCACGAGTGAACGACTGACAATTCTTCAGTGTTTGGGACTATCGGTGTTGTGAGCCTGCGTCCGAGGGGGATTTTGTGGAGACAAAGGTAACTACGAGGATGAGAAGCCACTTGTAATCTAGACGACTAGACTGCTGACTGTAGCGATCGGGTAGTCCAGAGCACCCTTATAGACTGACTGTCTTCTGTTCCGTTTTCCTTCCCCTTAAAGCTTGCTGTTACAGCTTTCACTGCTGACGGAACATTTCATTTTGTAGTTGCATTAGAATTGATCTTTAGACGGTTAAATTAAACAAATTGCTGTTTTTTTTTATATTGCTTGTATCTTATTTTTTTTGCAGTTCAATATTGTTAGTAACCATTTTGATACTAGGCTGTTTGAAATGTGTGAGAGCACCCGGCAGACAATACACACGCGGATTTTAGACGGATCCTGAGAATCTTTTCGGATTAAAGTAAACACTAGCCTCCAAAACCAGGAAATCTTGTTATTGCAAGAAGGCGCACGGACACCCGGGCAGCTTCGTAGCCGTAGCTAGCATCCAGACCCGAACCGAAACGACTTGAATTTCTCACATAGTTGTCGCCACTATACCAACTATCGTGTTCTCGCTCGCACGTCTTCTACTTGCATTAATAGCACGGACATGCAGCCAATGCCCTGTTTTGTGCTTTCTCTTCGCCTGTTTGCCTCTGACCGTGAAGCATACGGATCTTGACATCAAGGAGAAGGATTGAGAGAGCCAGGCTGCGTGGAAGGAAACCTTAACATCGAGGGCTGGGCTTTGTCCGCGCGCCTGCGAGTGCAGGGAGGGGTGACGAGACTATTGCTGACCCACTGGGATTATCGTGCTGGAGCGCGCCACATCTCCTGGACCCACACCCCAGAGAGGATACACACAAGATGTATCCGCAGGGCCGGCATCCGGTGAGTACATCCCCAACTGATGCAGGATTATACCGCTGCTGATAGCCTCCGTTCTGGTCGTGCTCGCCGCGTTCTGAATACCCCTCCAGCCCTTGGCGCGCGCAATGTGTGCACTTTGTTGTGGAGAGCTGTGACGTTGCGTTCGGAGCCGCGTGCAGGGTGGCTGGCCTTTATCTGCCGTTAACGGCCAGAATAAACAAAGGAGCTTCGCCTCGCTGACTTTGTGTTTACGTCGACTGAGTGAACATCGATTGTCTGATTATTTTAGCTAGTAAAGTAAAGACAAAACAAACAACAAACACGTATGCAGAGTTTGAAATGACATAATGAGTACGGCATCGCGTGAACGGTAGTCTACTGGTGGTCTGAAGCAGCGAAAGAAGAGATAGTGAAGGTGCAAAGAGAGAGAGAGAGAGTGAGGGGGGGGGGAGAAATCAGGTTAGTTTGTGTGTGTGTGAGCTGTTCAGACGCAGTGACCCATCGAGCCGTGTCACGGGGAACGCTGCTGAGTGATGGTGGCTTTTCCCAGCAGTATAAAAACCACCACCAGGCCGAGCTCGAGGGATCGCACGGCCAGCTCCGACAAACCGCACTTCAAGCCGCCGACGGAATATAATTTCCCCGAGAATCAGGAAGCATGAAATGTGTTATTGACACCGCCAGCGGTTGTGGCCATGAGTCATATTACTCTCGCAGTCTCTCTTAAAGTCGCCCTGATGGCGAGAGACGATTGTTTTGGTAACGGTCGCAGTAGTCGCGCGGGCACAGCCTGGCGGTGTGTTGACTTTGTACGAGATTGTAAGTGAAATGATCTTCGCCTTGCAGGCACCTCATCAGCCTGGGCAGCCCGGGTTCAAGTTCACAGTAGCAGAATCCTGTGACAGGATCAAAGACGAGTTTCAGTTCCTTCAAGCGCAGTATCACAGGTAAACATGGGTGATCTCCCTGCAGTGCATGTGTATGTTAGCACGCATTCAGAGTGTTGGCCCATCAACTACACTTAGGTCAGCAGCTGGGATTTAGACTACACTTGGACCAGTGGCTCACACTAAAAGGCTATTTATAGCAGAGAGAGATTGTTTACACCCTATAAATTGCAGTGTGCTGTCTTTTCTAAGCAGGTGCGGTGGACATTCTAATAAGCATGTTTTGTCATTTGTTCTAGTCTTAAGGTGGAGTATGACAAGCTAGCCAACGAGAAGACAGAGATGCAACGTCACTACGTCATGGTAAGGGTGCCGATGCAGTGAGCTCTGTTACATCATGTCCTGTAAAACAGCAGCGCTGACAGCCAGATGTTAACATTTAGTGTTTACTGCCCCTCTTTAGCTCCCTGATAGTGTTTGCTTTGATAAATTTAGAGTATCAAAGTTCAGATTTGAGGTGTGTGTCTGAATAGAGTAGCAAAGTTGAGTGTAGGGAGGGGGGGTTGTGTCTGAATAGAGTAGCAAAGTTGGGTTTAGGGAGGTGTGTGTGTTGCAAAAGAGCAGTAGGGTCAGGTGTCCAGCATTTGGGGCCGAGTGTAATGGGTCACCCTGAGTCCTACTCTGACCCGTTTGTGTTTGTAGACACCCCTTCCCACACACCTGGCTTACAGAGTTGTGTGCTGTCTAGCAAACTTTCATTTAGGGATGTAATTTAATGTGTATATGTGGATATGATTTATTCAGGGTTGAAACAGATTTTTCACTCACAGTTGTTTCAAAAATATTTTAAAAAGACAGAAAATATTTTATGATTAAATTTCTACTGTAATCAAATTTAGATCAAATGTATTTTATGAATATATATATTTTTTCATTTGTGTGTGTGTGTGTGTGTGTGTGTGTGTGTGTGTGTGTAACTAGCTTTGGTTATACTACCAAAGTTGACGTGTAAACAGACTTGAAGCTGTTTGGCACCCTGCAGTGCTGTTTCATCCAGATCAATTTATTAATGGCTCACCATTCACCTTTACTTGGATTCCATGTTTCTGGAAACATGTGCATAGCGAAAGGAAAAACAGTTCCTGCAGGCTCTGATGTAAGAGCAGGGACCTGTGTGTGTGTGTGTGTGCGTGCGCGAGGTGAACTGTATTAACCTCTCTTATCTTATTTGGACAAGTGGGGATTCACATGCCGGTACTTTTGTTAAATATTATTTTTTTCACAGGAATGCAGGGTGAGATAATGGGCAATGCTGGGTAAATGGAGTGAAACAGGCATGGGGGAAGGGCCTTGATCCCGAAGCTGGGAGCTGCAGGCGACTGTGTCTCCATGCTAGCACAGAATAGACGGAGCCAAGCCACATCGACCATAACGGTTCTCTTCATACCAAACTAAGTAGGAAGGGGATATGGTGGAGGAAGAAAGAATAAGGCAGAAGCTAGCTCGAGCCAGCATGACACTGTGTTAGCACGTGAGCGTTCAGGCTAATGTGCTGTTTTTGGGGAGTTTCGAGCACACTGATTTCTCTGTCATGGTTGCTGTGATTGAGGGCACCAGCGGTTAGGCCAGAGGGAGCAGGTGGTCAGATTTCAGTGTGCTCACCTTGTTTGAGGCGCGTGCGATGTGGAACTCTGAAAAACCTGCAGCCTTTTGTTCCCTGGCGTACTGCAACTCAAACTGAGAGCGCTGTCACGCTGGGCACGTTGCCCTGCCGGGCCTTCTGATTGGATGCCTGATAAGCCTCCGCTCTCCCAGAGTTGTGCAGAGATGTCTGGAATGTATTTTGGAGGCAGAACTCACCAGGAACTCCAGGGGCCTGGAATACCTTTGACTGATGGCTGGGATTCCCAGTCAGCTCACCTCAGTCTTTCCTTTTCCTGCTGAAGTGTATGCGCCTTCTCAGCTATAATAGCAAACAGGAGAGGTATTATGTCATCCCACCTCAGGACCATCTGTACAAAAGCAGTAGTCTTCACCAGCCTCCAGGATTTGGTGTGTTTAGCATGCACATCCGTGCGTTCTGAGCTGTGAGGGCAGGGGAGAGTTTCTGTGCGTGCTGATGACATTGTTTGCCGTGTCTTATCCGTGTCTTCCTTTCACTTGCAGTACTACGAGATGTCCTACGGGCTCAACATTGAAATGCACAAACAGGTATGTGGCCTCTCTCATTTTCCTTCATCAAGGACAATGTCGTGCTCCTGGCGTAAATGCCTTGGGGCTGTGCTCTGTTTGCATGTCCTGATTACACTCGCACCCCCCCCCCCCCCTTCTGGTTATTGTAATTTTTTTTGTTGTTTGGAAAAGCTTAGGTCTGTTCGGGGTAAAGGTTGCTCTGGATGTTTGGAGAGAATTTGCAGTAATGCACAGGCGAGTTGTTCTGGAAGCCGTGTAGCAAGTGTTGTGGTAAAGGCTGTGTCTTCTCGTGGGGCACTCTAGCTGTGCTTGGTCTCCCACGGGGCTGCGTCTGGCTGCTTCCTCAGTGCGTGGAACGTGCTGCACACGTCGTCCTCGTGTTTACCCAGGTCTGATTCCTTCCAACGAGGTGTGTGACTACTATTTTAATGCACAGTAGTGCCTGCCGCAGGAGAACTCGGTGGCATTGCGTCAGCCGCAGAGAACGCGGCACACGGTGCAGAAGTGCGACGGCGACGGCGAGGGAGAGGAGAGATGAGCAGGAGCTCGGCTGCCCTTGAGCAGTGCGGGGAGGTGTGACGTGCTGACAGTTCTGTGCCTGCCAACGGGGCCCTGAATACGATCAGACTAACACACTGTGCCTCGGTAGTGCACACACCAGGCCAGCTGTGGCAGAGCAGTCGCCGAGTGTCGGCGGCCCCCCTGTGTACTTGGTAGGGGGAGTGCATGCATGTTGGAGCCTGGTCTTAAAAAAAAAAAAAAAGTTGAGAGAGAAATTAAATGACTTGTTTTTAATATGCAGCAAGAATCATGTGATGCAGGGACCCAGGCTTTGAGCACTCCTGTCGAGAGTGTGCCAGCTTAAGATTATCGGTGAAGGCCTGCGGATTTGTACCTTCTGAGTGTGTGTGTGTGTGTGTGTGTGTGTGTGTGTGTGTGTTTTTGAGTGTATGATGCACCTGTGTCTAAATAAACAGTACAGAGTGAGCAGACTCTCGCACTTCTATTGTACATAGTGGTGTGGCTTAGCTGCTCTGGGCGAGGCAAAGAAACAAACCTCTCCCACACACACATGCCATGTGATCAAGGATCAGGGTTGAGGATGGGCTATTGCATAAATAAATACAACAATTAGTGTCCCAGTAATGTGATTAAATTAAAAAGAATTAGTGTACTGGGTTTTTGGTGTAGACTATGTTAAACAAATGGAAGGCTAGTGAAAGGAGTTGGGGTTCGGTTGAATCGGGTGTGTGTGTGGTTGGTATGTGTGTGTGGTTGGTGTGTGGGTGGTGTGTGTGTTTACAACAAATGTTAAGCTTGTCCTGGTCTGGTCCAGTTGTCTGACCTCATGCCAGTCAGGAGGGCCAGATGTCTATTGGGCATTGTTTGGAGCTGGAGTCAGGTGGTCGTTAAGGGCGGGAAGGGTGATTGATCGGGGCTTTAATTATTGTGCAGTGTTGGCACCCTGCTGGTCGGCACCGCAGAGTGCCCACTTCCTCCATTTTCTCTATTGGTGCTTCCTGCTTGTCAACAAGGAGCTTGCACAGAAAGCCTGCGTTAAGAAAATTTCTCTCCATGTCCAGAGAGGTGGGGAGAAAGAGGGAAGGATTTAGAGAGGGGAGGAGAGGCCGAGAGCTTGTTCAGATGAATAATTTATTTAGGATTCCAGGAATTGTTTGCCAAGGTGATGATGGTTGACTTGTCTGTGAGCCAAAGCAAACTAGCTCAGTGTGGCAGTCCTCTTTCAAGAGAGTGTGTGTGTGTGTGTGTGTGTGTGTGTGTGTGTGTGTGTGTGTGTGTGTGTGTGTGTGTGTGTGTGTGTGTGTGTGTGTGTGTGTGTGTGTGTGTGTGTGTGTGTGTGGGGTTGATTACAGAATGCCTCCATACATGCTCATAGCTAGTCTCTAAATTGCTGCTAGAATCCAAGTAGATCCTTTTCTTACCATTGACCTGATGGCTGGGGGCAGAGGCTGGGTTGGCAGGGTGGCTTGCGGAAGGCTGTGCCCATGCAACGAGAGCTGCGCATGGTGGGAGCACCAGGGGACTGCAATCTCTCTTTCGGTTGGTTTATTACCTAATTGAAAGCACAGTAATCTGCTGGAGCGATTTTGAAATGGTGTCGTAATGTTGGTGTGCGGAGGCGGAGAGACAGAGGCAGTGCTGTTAATGAACATGTTGAAGGATGGTCTTCATTTAGTATTCCTCTGACATAAACAAAAGTATTTCTGCTCGACATGTGACAGCCCTCGGGGACTTATTAGCTACCATGAGAAGTCTTGGTTTAGGCCTTATTCCCTGTGTAATTAGCTGCCAGTGTCTCCAACATGTGTGAAAGCCCTATTAGACATTCTGCTTCTGTATTAGGGACTTTTTCAGGAAACCATTTAGCTTTTTTGACGCCCATATATTCTGTTTTCTTGGTTCTATTAGGGGAAAAATATGTTTTGAGGAAATGTGATGGCAGAACCTTCCAAAATGCTTGTGTTTGTTTATTACAGGACAAGTGTAAAATATGCTTTGTGCAAAAGTGTTTCTGGTGTCCTGTAATGAAAATACTAAGAGGGTCTGTAATGAGTTAGAAGACTTTGCTTTAACATAGTCATTTTTATGGTGTGTGTGTGGTTTCAGCAACATCTGGCCCAGTACTCTGTTACCCGAGCTGGGCGGTTGGGGCCGTTGGGGCCGTGGCCCTTGGCCCTGCTCCCGGGAGATCAGTGCTCAGGGAAACACAGACATCAATAAACAGTTAGAGCAGGATTTGCTGCGCGTTAACAATGGCCCAAGGAGAGCAGTGAGCCCCCCCCAATCTCTCTCTCTCTCTCTCGCTCACAAACACACAGATGCACACACAGCATTGCCAGTCAATGCAGCCTTTTTGCCTCAAGCCAGAGGGGGGATTAGACGGGGTGGAGTCTGAGCGGGTGCAACAGTAGTTTAGTTGTTTACGTGTGTTAAAAGTGCCCTTATGTTGTGAATGTTTGTTTATTTGTTTATTTATTTTATTTTAAGGCTGTATACTTTTTCTATCCAATGATTAATCGTCATCATCAGTATTGCACTCTGCTTAGCTAACACCACTTGCAACAGGCGCTTGGTTCCGTGTGTGTGTGTGTGCGTGCGTGCATTTTGTTTTGCGGGGTGCTCTAGATAGCGAAGCCATGCAGAAGGGCTTCCTCCGGTCTTGCAAGCCTTAAAGCGACAACGTTCTATTTTTTGCACCATGCGTGCCAGAGCAGCACTAAAAGCTTTCCACACGCCTTGCTGCGAGGAAGTCTCTGCCCGACCTCCCACGACTCAGAGTGAAACGGAGAAGTGAGGCGGGGGCAGAATAGGGGCATTACCTCCATGTAACCGGGCATAGACGCCCCCACCCCCCCAGCCTCCTGGACCAATGGCTTCAGTGAGCTCCAGTTTGTGTGGCCAAGCTCATGCTCTCGCACAGCTCAGCTTTCTTTCTTTCCACAGTAGCTGCGCATGTCTGGGGCGGGGTGGTGGGGTGGGCCCTGAGGCCAGACGTGAACTCCCCCACGCTGTGCGGAGTGCGAGGGTGTGGGCTGAACGGCGCACCACCTGGTTCACTCTCATCTGGTTTTGATCTGGTGCCATAGGTCACAGAGGAAATGATGAAATTCAGCCCTTCCTGTAGTGTGGTTGTGTTTCTGGGATCAGTGGGTTCGTTTGGTCCCTCACCCGCACACGCAGACACACTTAATGGTGGTGGGTGCCATTGTTCCCTTCCCCCCGCTGACCCGTTTATCCACATTAATTGGCTGAGTTGATCTGACGGACAGGCTGAAAATCCGGTTTAATGACCCGCCCCTGTGCGCATAATATAATTTCCCTGCCTGCCCTGGTCAAACAGAGCTCCAATTTCCATAATGATCTTAGAGCGAGATAGGGCCAGCATGGTTGCTGGGGCAACCTGAGAGAGTGGCTCTGGAATGGAGGCACTGAGGCTCAAAAGGGTGTGTGGGTGTGTGTGTGCGTGAGTGAGAGAGAGAAAGAATGAGTGTGCAACTCTTAAGCGACACACCCCCATCTCCTCTGCCTGTCTCCCGTTACGGGACAGGGTCACCACCCTTCCACAGGCCAAAGCTGGCAGAAATGTACAGAATGTGAAGGAGAGAAAGAGAAGGGTTTCTCTCCTCCCTCACCTGCTGAGCCATCTGCTCTCTCCTATAATCAATTTGTTCACCACCCCAGTTTTCAGCCGCCTTCTGACACGCTCCCCTCTCTCTCGCTCTTCGCGTCCCCGCCACCCCTTCTACTATTTCTCCTTTTTCCTCTCGTTGGGCCGGCTGCGGCGAGGAGTGCTGGCCACCTCTGCTGTGGGGATAGTTTAGCGCCGCCATTCAGCGTCGTTTATCTCGGAGCCCCAAATCGGCATCAGCAATATTCCAGCATCTTAATGAAATAATCTGTCTAGGTAATGAGGGAGAGCTATGGAGCTGAAGGCAGATGCTCTTCTCTCTCCCTCTCCCACAGGCCAGATGGGCAGCGGTTTTCAGGCCCGTCCAGACATGTATGGCGTCTTTGCCGTTGTTAGCCTTTTTAGCTTATCCCTGGTGCAGCCCTGCTGCTGGCGTGACGCATTACGGCAGGGCTGTTTCTGCGTGATACTTCTGCCCGTCACCTGAGAGTGTAGAGCGCCGTTAGTCTGTGAGGCTAACGGGAGGTTACTGAGCTGATGGGAAGGGCAGTGTTTAAAAGCAAAGGCTTCCTGTAAAGAGCGTCGTCTTTAGTAAGATTGTTCTCGTTGTTTTCCAGACTGAGATTGCGAAGCGGCTCAACGCTATTCTTGCCCAAATCATGCCTTTTCTGTCACAAGAGGTAAATATATACCACTGTTTCCTTATTCTTAATCATGCCCCACCCCTCCTGGGCAGCTCAGACATGCATGCGCACATTCCACATATCCTGTAATCCACACCTGGTATGCTTGTAATCGCCGCCGAAATGTTAACTGATTGTTGTCTGTCTCTCCCAGCACCAACAGCAGGTAGCCCAGGCTGTTGAGCGTGCTAAGCAAGTGACAATGACCGAGCTGAATGCCATCATCGGGGTACGTGGACTTCCCAATCTGCCCCTCACCGTGTGTATACCCCTCTTCTTCCTTCATTTGGCCAGTCCCAGGGGCAAATCTGCATGCCTGCTGATTGAAGCCGAAAAAACACAACCACCCCATACAGACGGCTGTGTTGGAGGCAGCCACAGCTTTTAATTAGCACAGGACGCGTTTACCGCCAGCTTCTCCCTGTCTCTGTCAGAGCCGACACAACTTCAAACAGGAAAGTTTGGCTCAGGTTAAAAATGAGAGTCGATTGACAGACGGAGACAAGGTGCGGGATTAGTGGCTGTCAGCCGCCTCGTGCAGGTTTGCCCCTGCCGTTATTGGTCTGAGTTTGATTTATTTATTTATTTATGTTTTGCTTTGCCAGGTGACACATTCAACACCATTTACGTTCAGCTCATGCGCCCTCATCAGCCGTCTCTGAATGTGTTAACCTGTGATGTCATTGGCTGTTTCGCTTTGATTTGAGACCATCTGTGTATTGCATTTCCGGGGGTCCTGGAGCGAGGGGGCGCGCGCAGCTCAACTCTTGACTGGTCTGGATTACTTTAGCCAGAGTTAGCATGAAGGAAATTCATGCCAAAATGACACGCGTGTGTGTGCGGTGGCTTTGTTTGTGTGGGTGTGTGTTTGTGTTACAAATCCCACGGTCATTTAAGTTCCACCAGAGATTGCCATGGCAGCCTGTGAATGACGCATGCAGAACCGGTGGCTTGACCTCCACGGCGACGGTGGCGCATCGGTTATCTCGATCCCTGTACGGGTCTGGGCTTAGGCAAGCGTCTGCAGGGGCTGAGCCCCTCTCCGAACTGGGGCGGGGCAGCTGGAGCCACATACTGGAATTCAATTAAGGCAAACCAGCCGAGCCTCTGACCCCCATTTTCAAGGTAATTGCTTCTTCCCATCCAGCTGAATGCAACTGTCCACGGGACTCCGCCATTTAGCAGACGGACATCCAGCAGAGCAGCTTGGCAGAGGGGGGGCTGACTTTTAACAAACGGGTATCCACGTGTGCGCGCAAGCGTGTGCACACACTCACCCTCAGTGTCTCCTTGTTATCACGATGGCTGGAAAATGGAGAGAAGCAGTCAGGCAGACGAGCTGCACTGTGAGAGAGACGCGTGCGCGCGCGCGCGCACACACCGGCTGGAAAAACAAGCTTTTATTTGTTGGATAAAGAGATGGCAAAAGATCAATCTGTCTCCTGGCTGAGAGTGTGAGAGGAGAGGAAGGGATTGGGGGGGGGGGGGGTGATGCAGGTCATTAAAGATTCACTGTTAATCTGGAGCCAGCAGTGTTTGGCGCTCACAAACAGGAGGGAGAGCGAAGAAGCTTGGAATGGGAAACACAATGAGGTGGGGTGGGTGGGTGGTAGGTAGAGAAAAAAGAGAAATGAGGGAGGGAGAAAGATGGGTGTAGCGAGGAGAACTGAAAGGAGGTGGCGAGGGGGAGGTGTCTGCTGCTCCCTGCAGTTGTCCCTGCGGCTTCCGCTGGCTGCTGTGAGACTGGTGATGTAATGAAGAGGCGTCTGTCTGCTTAGCTGCTCTCAGTATCCACACAGTGGCCCAGCGCTTATTCTGATGGTCTTGTGCCACTGAGGGGCTACCACGTTAGCCGCAGCGCTAGACTAACGACGGAATCCAGCAGCTCGGAACCGGTTTCTGCATCCCGGTTGAAGGTGTCGGTGGTTTGAGGGGAAGTGAAGGTATAAAGGAGGAATAGTCATGCACACTTTGTTACAGACTTGGGCGCACCGTGGAGGAAAAGCCAAGAGTTCATACAGAGGAGTAGGAGTGTGTGTGTGTGTGTGTGTGTGTGTGTGTGTGTCCTTCCTGAAGAGGTAAAAACAAAGGCTAGCAGGGAGAGCAGCGTGTAATATGTTCTTGATGAGCTCGCTCTGACGTAGGGAACCAACGATTAAGAAGCTTATATTTGGGAGGATCTAAAACGGGCAGCTCACTTATGTTAATGACATGGTTAATACATGAGGAAGACTTGTTTACAGAATCCGAGAACACAAACACACCCGTCTGCACATCCCTACGCTTGCTAAAAAAAGATTACTCATCCACGATGGTTATCTATCCAGCCCATATAAATGGTAATCTGCGTCACTTAGCCAGCAGCGTCTCTCCCCAGAGCTGGGCTGGAGAAAGTGGTACTTCAGGCCACGGCGCCCTCATGTTGCCCACGGCCGCTTTGCATGCTGGTGTTGCACATTTGGGTTTCAAATTCACATTTCCATGGAAGACCACGAGTTGAGATGGCCTTGCTCCAGTAGCTCTGGCCCGTCCTGTGGTGCGTGATGAGATTGAGGTACAGACATTCAAATGCTGTGCATTTCTGGTAAAAGATCACCCACCGTTGTACGAAGGTCTCCCGCGTGCACGTTAATATGTGGTAGGTTGTGGGGGGGGGGGGGGGGGGGGGGTTGTGCAGATGTGTAGCTGGACGGTGGAGTGCATTTAACAGTCTCCTCCTCTCATTTCCACAGCAACAGACACAGGCTATCTACCCAGCACTGATGATCAGTGTTAAAGCAGTTTGGGGGGTGTGGGTTGGTGGGTGTGTGTGAGGGGGTGTGAGCGAGCCTTCATTTGTGGAAGATGGCTTGGTTTATTTGAGCTTCTAACATTGTGTATGGTCGTGGACTGCAGTTCAGCCAGTGCTGGTGTATGTGATCGTAACTCAGTGCTGATGGTGATATGGAGCTTATCCTTAAATGGCTGTTGCATTGTTTGGAGTTGCCGTGACTCCAGGTGGAGTGTGTGTGTGTGTGTGTGTGTGTGTGTGTGTGTGTGGGGCAGGGAGTTGGGAGCATTTGCTTAAATGGAAAGGACTGTGTGTGTCAGATCTTTATCAGCAGTGGTCTGTTAGCATTGCTTGAGGATTATTTCTTTATTTTTGCATGTCCCTGCTGAAGTGATGAATTTTGAGCGTGTCAGCTTTATGATTCTTTTGGTGCAATACTCTCTAATCCACCACCCCCACACCCTTCCCTCGTTCTGTTCGGGGATGTCTCTGCCTGGCCACATTATTGATGACTGAGTTAATGAAAGCACAATGTAGTGGCTAATTGCCCGTTGGTAAGATGAGGCAGCGCAGTGGTTTAGTCCAGTACAGAAGCCTTTCCTCCCACTTTTTCAGTGTGACCTATTACACAAGAATGCTTAAATCCCGTGCTCATTGCTGATGGCTCAGGCTGCTTTTAGCACCGTTTAACCCTGTTCGTTGCAGCCATATCTGCAGCCATATCGCATTGTGGGCGGGGGAGGAGGATTTGAAAAGTCAGTTATCTGCCCGGGTGTGGACATTGCACTTAGGACTTGCAGAGACATTTTAACAGTTGTGGTCCAAACTCAGTGGGTGTTAAATGATCTGAGAAAGGGTGCGTGTATGTTGAGAACATATACTTGTTCTGGGGTCCTGCTTTGATCCCTACATTAACAGCAGTGTCAGGGTGCTAATGTCCGTGTGTGTGTTTGCATGAGGAGAGCAGTTAATCCCTTGTCCTCTTCCCTCCTGCAGCATTTACCACCCCTGAACCTTTTCCCGCCGACCCACTTGGGCTTGTGTGTGTTCGTGTGTGCGCGTGTTGTGTTCTCCACAGCAGCAGCAGCTCCAAGCCCAGCACCTATCGCACGCAGCCCACGGGCCCCCAGTCCAGCTCCCTCCTCACCCCTCCAGCCTGCAGCCTCCCGGCCTGCCCCCTGGCACGGGCTCCGGCTCTGGCCTGCTGGCCCTAGGCGCCCTGGGCAGCCAGGCTCACCTGCCAGTCAAAGACGAGAAGAACCATCACGATCTGGAGCACAGAGGTACTTCCGTGGAGCGCTTTATTCGTCTAGGCCCCTGATCAGACATACTCACAGAGTGAAGCAGGAAGACATGTTCTTACTTTGTTTGTTTACCTCCCCCCCCCCCACTTCTCCTCCCGCTGGTGCATCCTCCTTCCTCTTCCTCTTCGTCGTCCTGTCGGTGCGGCCACAGACCGGGAATCGAGCACGGTGAGTGGTGGTTGGGGGTGGGGGTGGCTGTCGGGGAGTTCTGCAGGTGGAGGATTGTTCAGTGTGGCGGCAGGGGTGGGGCCCGCCCACGTTACTGCACCCTAAGCCCCTTTAACTAGAGTAATGAAAGAGGAGGATGTGGCAAGGGTCCGCGGCTTAACCGCCTTTAATCCAGGTGAAAAATGAGCGCTGGTGTGGGGCAGGGATTAGCAGCTCTATAATTTCATCATAATTAAAAAAGACTTTGACTGTGTGTGTCTTAAAGGCTTTGCTTTGTCCTTCCCACTACCCCAGTTTATTTCCCCCCCCCTCGCTCTCGCTCTCTGTCTACACTTTCCCCCTGTCCTGATCTCTTCAACATCCTCCTGTTTGTGTACCCTTTGTTCTGAGTTGTCCGTTGAGTAAGATACAGCTGCATGAGCGCATGTGTGTGTGGAGCACAGCACAGCGTGAATGGGCGCAGTCACGTCGGGGGGAAATCGGAGCCTGCTTTCTGGTTAGCACTTAGCCCCGCTGTTCCACTCAGTGCCGCGGTGGACTTGCTGTTGTCGTGGGTCATCTGATAGGGCGTCTCGAACTGGCCGTACTGAGTGATGTTAAGTCCACCTTTAAAAGGGCAGCCAATTAAACCTGCTGAGGAGCAGTACACACATACTCACTCACTCACTCACTCACTCTACCTCCGATGCAGTCTAGATACTTTAATACCTGAGGATTAGGTTAAATCTGAAACAGTAGCAGAGATGGCTGTCTTGAAGCGGTTCGTTGGCCGGCGTGGTGCTGTTGGCATCACTGACCGGTGGCGTTCGGAAGCCCCGCCCGCCTCCTGCCCGCCTCTGTCTGGCCTCCAGCGGAGTGAAGAATTCCTCCTGCCTGGGGAACACTTCCCCTAGGCTGACCACATCCTCCTCTACATCTCTCTCTCCTGCTCTCTCTCCTCTCTCTCTGTCTGGATGAATAGAGGGCTGTCAGGCAGCAGGACTGTGGGCTTGGCACCGGGGCTTTGCCCTGGCATGCGTGCCCTGGGCTTGGCAGTTCCCATCTCTGGCTCGGGGAGGGTGCCATTCTGCCCAGGCATGCCCAGAGAGGCTCTGCCACTCAATGCCCAGCCAACGTGCCTGCCAGTGCCTTCCCCCCTCACCCCAACCCCCGCCTTGCTCATCTTTTAGGTCAGTCTGATTCCTCACTGAGCCTCTCTGTTCTAGTATGTGTCCCCGTCCAGACACGCACACACACAGACGCGCTGCCAGTCTCAATCTAAGTACCTCATTCAGTTCCTTCCCTCCTCCTCGTTCACCCACTTTGTCTTCCTTTCTCCCTTCCTGTCTTTTTTTTCTTTTTCTTTTTTTCTTTTTCTTCTGTGGTGGAAACCCACCAAGAGCAATAAAGAGACTGAGTGGTCTTGGCAGTGGGCCAAGGAGCATGGGTAACGCATGCACGCACACTCCCGCTACCTCCCTGTTCAGTGCTGCTAAGTGTAGAGGTTAACTGTGTGTCTGTGTGGGGATGGGAAGACGAGCTGCCCCCTGCCGGCTTGTCTCTCTTCTGGTCGGCTTGTTTAATCCCCCCACGTGCCACCCTCACCCGGGATGGCCGGACCCTCCTGACCCCGACCAACCAATGCCCTTCGCCGGCTGCCCCAGGCCCGTTTGAAGTGCGCTGCAGTCTGCCTGGCCTGGAAGCCTCTCCCTCTGGACCCGGCGGCTCTGGGTGCCAGAGCAGCACCGCTGCACCCATGCGAGGCTTAACCCTCCGCTCCGCCCATGTTTGCTTTTACCAAGGGCCGGATTTACACACGTGCCCCGCTCTGGGTCCAGATCTATAGCACTGTAATAGCATGCATACGGAGCTGTTATGACACGGCTATAAGTCACTGCACACTTGTTCCCGCAGAACAACTCCGTGTCCCCATCAGACAGTCTGCGGGCCAGCGAAAAGCACAGGGCTTCATCAGACTACAGTCTGGACCCAAAAAAGCGCAAAATGGAGGAGAAGGACAACCTGAGCAGATATGTACGTCTGGCGCGGTCATCAGACCCTTCTTCATGGTTCATGTGGCAGATTTCTGGTTTAAATTGTTGAATCTTGTGTGCCTTACAGCGTTTGACTGGTTGATTTGTGCTTTAAAATTGTGATTCTGTCTATGCTTCCTGGATACAGGACAGCGATGGAGATAAAAGTGATGACCTGGTGGTTGATGTGTCCAACGAGGTACCTTGTCTGAATGACATTCTTTGCTACGCACTCATGCTTGTATGCTCCAGGTCTGAGTTTGTCTGCACCTGAATTTTTATTTGAACCCTCAACACCGTTGCGCGTTTCCTCACGTGTTCACAACGGATTGACTTGGCCTGTTGGGAACACCCATGCTCTAAGCTCACGCGCACACCCCTTCCCATCTGCTCTCAGGACCCGGCCACCCCCAGGGTCAGTCCCGCTCACTCTCCCCCCGAGAACGGCCTGGACAAGGCCCGCGTGCTGAAGAAAGACGCCCCCAACAGCCCCGCCTCCGTGGCCTCGTCGGGGAGCACCCCATCCTCCAAGGCCAAGGACCACCCCCACGTAAGGAGCACGAGTTTGGTCAGTGTTTGGTCAGTGCTGCTGCACAGAGGGGAGGGGCTTGGAGGCCTCCCCACGTCCTCTCCCTCTCTCTTGCTGTAGTGGCAGTGGGATGAATGGCTGCCTGGTCAAGCACTGACTAGGAGCTCATCACAGCTTCTCACTCTCCAGACAGTTCCACTGCTCTTCAGCTCGTCCGATGAGAGAGCCAGAGAGAGAGGGAGGCAGAGATTAAAGAAGAGTGTAGAGATGAAGCTCGCCTATCCTCCTCCTCCTCCTCGTTTTGGAGTGTGTGGGAGCTTTGATACTGTTCCGGTCATAATGAGCTGTCAGGATGTGATCGGATTAGTGGGAGAGAGCTCCCTGATAGTCTGTCTGTCTCTCTCTCTCTCTCTCTCTGTCAGGATTTGTTCATTGGTGGATTTTCAGCATAGCAGGTTTCTCATTCTCTGTTCTAATGGCTTCCTGTTTGTCCAGAATGACAAGTCCTCCACCCCAGGCCTGAAGTCCAACACCCCGACGCCCCGCAACGATGCACCCACACCCGGCACCAGCACCACCCCTGGGCTCCGGCCTATCCCGGGCAAGCCCCTTGGCATGGAGGCCTTGGGTACGAACACACACACACACACACACACACACACACACACACGCGGCACACTCAGGATAGATTTTTTTTTTTTTTAAGCTGCGCTCACCAGTGTTTTTCCACGCGAACAGCTCCTGCCCTGCGGACCCCTCTGTCATACGCAGCGCCATTTGCGATGATGGGCCACCACCCCGAGATGAACGGCTCTCTGACCAGCCCGGGGGTCTACGGCCTCCACATCTCCCCCCAGATGAGTGCGGCAGCGGCCGCGGCTGCCTACGGCCGTTCGCCCATGGTGAGGACCCCCCCGCTAGCGCCCAGAGCTTCCCTCACCCGAGCCTCCTGGTTTGCATTATAGCCGCTCGCATGTCTGCTGCGTGTGGGGGTGGGGCTAGGCGGATGTTCTGGAGCTTTCCATGTGGGCGTGAAAGAGGCTTGAGGTGTAAAGGAAGAACCTGCATGTCTTAGCAAGCTTTAACGAGAGCAGCGCTAAACTGGAGATACCAGCTCTGGCTAGCTATTCTGTGGAACTCAAACGCTTGCACGTGTGTTCTTTTGCTTTCTTTTCCACAGCCGGGGTTTGATCCACATTCTCACATGCGGCCTCCTGGTCTCCCAGCCAGCCTAACGTCAATCTCGGGAGGAAAACCGTGAGTGCTTCGCTCTTGCGTGCGTGCGTCCGCGCGCATGCACGAGTGTTTTTGAATGTGTTTGTATGGGTCATCCTGATCCTGTTATGTAATGTTCTTACCATCTCACACCTTGATCGCCCCTAATGTTCTGGAGTAAATAGCTTATCTAATGGCTCCATCTAGTTGAAGATAAGAGGGAAGCTCTTCGCTTAAGCCGTGTTTCCCCACCCCCCCTGCAGAGCCTACTCCTTCCACGTCAGCGCCGACGGACAGATGCAGCCCGTTCCCTTCCCCCCGGACGCCCTGATCGGCCCCGGGATCCCGCGCCACGCCCGCCAGATCAACACGCTGAGCCACGGCGAGGTGGTGTGCGCCGTCACCATCAGCAACCCCACCCGCCACGTCTACACAGGGGGCAAGGGCTGCGTCAAGATCTGGGACATCAGCCAGCCGGGCAGCAAGAGCCCCGTGTCCCAGCTCGACTGCCTGGTGAGGGGGACGAGGCCTGGGTGTGGGGGGTGCTGGTCTCCGGGTTGGGGCGGCCCATGAAGGGCCGGTGCTCGATGAACCTTGCCTGCTATACCTGGCGCGATCCACCTTGTAGCAGTTTGCTTTGTTCACATTCATCTGTTCATTACTCCAGCCATCCATCTTCACTTTTTGTCCATCAGTTATCTCCTGCGTGCTTGGATATGGGGGATGGGGAATTCTTTGCGATGGGCGAATAATAACTGTGACGCAGTCCTTCAGTTTAATAGATGATTATTCCCTTGTTATCCCCCTCAGCGGATGGAGCCGGCGCTCTTTGGTGTGTTAAAGTCTCCTGTTTCTCCACAGCCATGACGGCGCAGTGTGGATTTGATGAGCTGTTCAGTGGCCATCATAAAGTGATTTAATTTGCCTGAAAGCCCCCAGTTATTGATTTGTCCCAATGAGAGCTCTAGCCTCCCGCTGTTGATCTGAAAATGCGCCGCATCCTCTCTGGGCCTGAAACTGGAAACCTTTCAAGCTCGCCCCCCCCCAAACCCACCCACCCCACTTGCCGCGCCCCCAGCTGCATGTGCTGTTCTGCAGGCTCTTATCAGTCTTCTATCTGCCTCCGTTAACCTTCGTAATGGAGGCCCTCGAAGGGGGCGGCAGGGAAGACAGGAACCCAGCCTCGCCAATGTTGTCACACCTTCTCCGACACGGTGATTATTGTGGGGAGCGGAGGAAGGGACGGGGCACAATAGGCTGGGAGGAGAAAATGGTATTAAATTGCAAGCTGTTGTTGGAAAATTTTAAAAAGAAACGTTTCCTCGGGGTGCTTGAACAATCGCGTCTTTGGAGACTAGCGTTTCTTTTTCTGTTTTCTGTTCACACTGTTCTCATTCTCTCTCCGTCTTTGTGTCTTTAGAACAGGGATAATTACATCCGCTCGTGTAAGTTGCTTCCTGACGGGCGCACGCTGATCGTGGGCGGAGAGGCGAGCACTCTGACCATCTGGGACCTGGCCTCGCAGACGCCCCGCATCAAGGCCGAGCTGACGTCATCGGCACCCGCCTGCTATGCCCTGGCCATCAGCCCCGACGCCAAGGTCTGCTTCTCCTGCTGCAGCGACGGCAACATCGCCGTCTGGGACCTCCACAACCAGACGCTGGTCAGGTGCGCACAGGAGCGATATCTTTTTGGACGTTTGTCAGTATAGACACTGCTGCAACAGTAATATCACGGTAACCTTTTGGATGCAGCCAGAAAAACGCACGTCGTAAGATGACCGATCACTATGTCCGTGTGCTGTGCACGGCAGATGAGCCCTGAGGGCTTTACCGCAGCGAAACGCCTCACTAGTGCTGCGGGGCCGAGCCTGAACCTGCGAGTCCCGCCGCGCTGCTGGTAGATTGTTCGATAAGGCCGTGTGTTCTCTGCTGGCTCTGCAGGCAATTTCAGGGCCACACGGACGGAGCCAGCTGCATAGACATCTCTCATGACGGCACCAAGCTGTGGACGGGGGGCCTGGACAACACAGTGCGCTCGTGGGACCTGCGGGAGGGGCGGCAGCTCCAGCAACATGACTTCACCTCACAGGTGGGATGGACACACACACACACACACACACACACGTCTACCTGCTTTGTGTGTTGCCGTTGGGGCTAACCGCCTGAAGTTCTTGTTGCAGATCTTCTCCCTGGGCTACTGCCCGACGGGCGAGTGGCTGGCCGTCGGCATGGAGAGCAGCAACGTGGAGGTGCTCCACCACACCAAGCCTGACAAGTACCAGCTGCACCTGCACGAGAGCTGCGTGCTCTCGCTCAAGTTTGCCTACTGTGGTAAGACCTGCCTGCACCATCTCCAGAGGACACCGTTAGAGTCTCAGTCTGAGCTTCTCATCTTCTGACTTGATTCAGTTCGTTTGTAAGGTGAACCTACCAAATCTAGCGCAAGTCGAGGTGGATGTCAGAAGTTTGGAGTCCTTTGCCTCCTTTTTGCTTTGTGCTGATGCTGTCACTTCTGCCTGCATGCATGCCTGCACACACACTAGCTCAGTCTGTCCATCAAACCCACCCGTCACCTGCTACACTGTTTGTGTGCGTATGGGGGGGGGGGGTTGTGCCTGTCTGTCTGTCCTCCGTTTCTATCCTCTGACATACTCTCTGTGTCTCCGCTGTAAAGGTAAATGGTTCGTGAGCACAGGGAAGGACAACCTTCTAAACGCGTGGCGGACGCCCTACGGAGCCAGCATCTTCCAGGTATGGCCATCAGCCTGCCCCGCCCATCACGGCATGATTGATGCGTCCCGTAACCGCAGCGGTGCGAGCCAGGGAGCTCATTTCACCGCTTTTAACTTGCTGACAGGAAGAATGGGCATAAGGAGGAGGACACTGAGCGGAGCAGCCAGCTGTGACTTGTTGGATGTGATGTTTGATTCTCACATTTGTCTCTCAGCTTCCTAAAATGACAGCCACCTGAAATTTCTGAATTTGTAAAACAAAATGATTGTAATTACCATTATTTGAAATGTGGCTCACAGAAATTTGTATCTGACTTGAGCGATGTATCCGAACCGGAGTTCTGCTGACACCTGGAAGCAGTTCTCTTGGTGATGAGGATGATTTTAACATGACTCAACTTCCTTCTCTCACTTTTCTCTACAGTCAAAGGAGTCTTCGTCTGTCCTGAGCTGTGACATTTCTGCTGATGACAAATACATCGTGACGGGATCTGGTGACAAGAAGGCCACAGTTTATGAAGTAATCTATTAGATTTAGGATTGATCGACTGGATCCAAAGACTTTGGATTGGACCTTCATCTTTGGGCTTCAGTTGGAGTGGAATTGTGCCAAGTGCAGGCCTGCCCCCTCCTCCAATCACAGGAAAACAGTCTTGAGGTTCAATTCGTCGACTCTGGAAAAATTAAGGTTTTTTTTGTTTGTTTGTTTTAATATATATATATATATATATATATATATATATATATATATATATATATATATATATATATATATATATATATATATATATATATATATATATATATAAAATATAAATTTTTTACTTTTTTTTTTTAATTTTATTTATTTTTTTTAAGCTTTTTTTTCCCCTCTAAATTGACACTGTGGAGCAGTCTGCTCCAGGGCCTTTGGGACACGTACCGGTCAGCATACCTGAGGACCTCTCTTGGATGGCACTGAAGTCCTGAAGTTGCGCTGCCTCTGGTTTTTCGGTCTGCTTCCGAGGTTGTGTGTGTGCGTGCCTCTGTGGAGGTTCTGAAAGTGTGCGTGTGCGTGCCTCTTCCTCTCTTCATTTCCCGTCCAGTTGTTTCTTCTCTTCCTCTTTTGTTTTGACTAAAAGTGAATGACTTGTGATGCAATATGAAGCAGCGCTTCATTTTTAGCTCCCGACTCCCTCAACGACTTTGTGAAAAGTGTATATATGGAGTAATAAAAACATTTTATAAATATATAATTATATGTATATATATATTTCCTTGTCCTGGTATACTTGTGATGGGTTTCTATGTCCTCATGTCCTCGATGCTTGGTATATGTAGATTAGGACTTTTTTAAAAGATGGATTTTTGTTTGTTTGTTTTGATTTTTGTAAGTACCTGCTCTGGGTTGCCCGGTGACAGCCTGCTGGGGGGGGGGGGGGGGTGTTTAGAGGTCTCTGAGACAATGCGTTCATTGAGGACATTTTGAAAGCTTGGCTGGTATTTTCGGCTTGTTGGCCGTGGACGCAGATCTTTGGAGGACCCTTGTGGACAGTAGTTCTATGGACAAATGCCAAATAGTGGCAGAGTCTGCCGAGCACCAGAGCACCCAGAGAGAGAGGCAGGGAGATGTTTGTAAATTAAATCCAATATTAAACTTTGAGAGTTGACTAACTGTACTGCGTGTCTGTGGCCTTCACCATATCTGCTGTCTTGTTGGTATTGGAAAAGGGACGGGGGGAGCTGCGTCGGCTAACGGAGCGGAGCTGGGGGAGCAGCGCGTTTGGAGGACACGACTGGAACTGAACTGCTCTGACAGCTACTCTGTTGGTGTTGGATTATGACTCACCAGGATGATCTGATGAGTTCTGTTCAGGCTGCCATTTTGTATTGGGCCACTGAATAGCAAAAACCTAGTAGGTGGAATGTGAGTGAAAAGTCTGATCAAAGGAGAGTGGTGGTTTAGTCTTCCTGGACCTGGTTGTGAGGACCAGACTGCTGGATGTGCCGCTGCCGAGCGAGTCACCATCCTCCCTCCTCTGCAGGTGTCTACAGTGGCTCTTGCACCATCCTCAGAGAACCACACTGTGCAGCACACCGCTACCTCTGGAAGTGTGTGTCTCTTAATGACCCGATAAACGGGTTCGATAGAAAACCGCTGCTGTGGTGGTGAGCGACTGGTGTCTCTCTTGCCCTCGTGCTGTGCTAATCCTGAAACTTCATTTGATGATTCTCAGTTAACTGCTATTAACAATGTAGCTGTCAATGCCTTTCTGCCTGTGGTGTTATTACACCTGTGATGTCACGATGGCACATTGATCGTTTTAATGGAGCTTTTAGCTTTTGGAAACCAGAATAAATTGTAACAAAGTGTCTGTTGAAATAAATATCAAGTGTTTTGAGTAATCGAAACAAGTAAAGAGCAGTAAGAATCCAAGTTAGAAGAGGCCTGGAAATATGATGCCAAAATTTAGAAAACGGCTTTTCAGCGCACAGCTTAATCTGCCAACAGCGTGTATGGTGTGCTGGATCTGGTAGGCTAAGCTGCTGTTCCTCTTTAGCCAGATGTCTGCTTTGAAATTATTCCTGTACTTACCTGTAGCCACAATTTATGCCAATGAGATACGTTTGGGATTAGTTCATATTCTTGTAAAGTACCATGTATTTTGATGGGCAGACACAGCTGTACAAACTGCCTTACCCAGGGGTCATTCATCTGGACTCCAAACACACTTGGGACAGTTGAGAGCTTTGCAATGCTCAGTGCCAACAGCTGTTTGTGCACAGTGACAAGGGAGAATACACTGCGGGTCTGAGTCATACGTAAAGGTTCCAACATGGTGTCAGGCTGATGGAAGTTGAGGTGTGTGTGTGTGAGAGTGAGAGAGAGAGAATGAAAGAGCGATACCGCTGGCTCAGTGCTGCAATGTAACCACAGCTCTCGCTGACTCAATTTTTGCCCTGTGGTCCGCCTGCCACAGACACCCCTCCATATGCGCGCACACACACTTGTCCTCAGCTTGTCTGGGATCAGGAAGGGGTGTGTGTGTGAGCGCGTGCACGCTTTTACTGTGGCATGGGCTTGGCTGTATGTTGGGTGGAAGAACTCACTCCACTAATAACCGGTTCTGCCGTACTTGCCTTTGCAACACCGTGTGTGGATTATTGTCCAGTGACGGGCCGCTGATCCACGGCTCTGAGTGACCCCATGGGCCACCTGCTCAGTGCTGTCCTGGGTCATACTGTTCATCCATCTGCTTCCTTGCTGGCTGCCTGGTTTTCATCTCCACTGTGCTATTGCTTCTCTTTGCTTCAGCTTTCTCACTTCTTTACCCATCACCCCCAGTCTCTTTCCTTCCCTCTTCGCCCTCAGCATTCTCTCTCTCTCTCTCTCTCTCTCTCTCTCTCTCTCTCACACATTTTGATCTCAGCAATCCATAGGCAGTCCATGAACTCATTTGCACTCTGGCTGGGGTGTCTGCAGTGCTGACTCAAATAGTTCTCATTTGCTCTCTCTCTCTCTGATATAGAATAGACCTGCTGTGGGCTAATGCACTTTCAGTAGGATGCTGTGCTGCTCTCCTAGACTGTGCAGAGAAACAAACATGCCTTGGCCCAGTAGAGAAGTTCCACTGTGTTCCCAGCATGGCCAGTTGATTGCTAAGCCACCCTTAATAAACATAACCTCACATTTGGACTTGTGAAATTCTCAAAGCCTATGTATCACATTGCAGGTCACTTTAATACTGACTGTAGAAAATCTAAATCAAGGTGTGTGTATATGTATGTATGTATGTATGTATGTATGTATGTATGTATGTATAATGCAAAAATAGATTTTTGGTATTGTCATTTGAGATCTGTATGAGGAATTTAGGAATTTTTTCCTCTGTGACTTTCATTCTTGCCACACTAATGACTGACATTTTCATTTTCGTTTCATGGTAAGAGTGAGAAGGAGAGACAATGAGATCAGTCATATGCTGATCCCTGTAGGTAACTCTGGCCTGTCTTCTGTTCTGACACTAGCTTATTCAGTTCCCATAAATACATCCCCTTTCTTCAGTAAGTCCAATACTAGAAAGAATCTCTCTCTCGCACGCGCGCAATCTCTAGCAATTCTCCTGAAGCATCTTGTGTACCTTCCTTCTCTCCGTCCGTCTCTCTATCAAGTAGCGTTTTTCAGAATGGCGCAGCAGTGACTGGGGCTTTGTCTTCTTGTTCCTCTTCAGAAAAGAGACCCAGAATAGGTGAAGATTAAAGGGCTTTGCTGCCAAGTGGCAGAACCTGCGTGTGTGCGTGCGCACACACAAACATACAGTGAAGCCTCGCTATGAGTGCGGGCAGCATTTTGATAAAATCCACCGGTTCTCCTCCCCCCCCCCCATCCCCCCTGCAGAAGAGCTTTCATCAGGCCTGGACACAAGTACCCTCTCTACTCAGGCCCCAAATTAGCAGCTGCTTAGTGAGCGGGATGAAATGGCTGCCTCTTCTCTCGCTCATTGTCTCGCTGTTCCTCCCTCCTACACTGAATTTCAGAATCCCATGGGGTGGGGTGACGGACACCGGGCCTTCTGGAGAACCGGTAAACTTGGTTTGTGCCGAGGTGCCTGGTCAACTCTATAATGGATCTCTCTCATCAGGGACTCACCGAAGTCAGTATGACGTATGATATACCAACCCGAAGAAACTCAGTGAAGGAAAACTCACTCTCCTACTCTCCTTTACCGCACGCACGTTCTCCTACTGACTAAGATGCATTTTAGTAGAATGTCACAGACAAGAGGAAAAGTTCCACACATACTTTCTATCGAAATAATTGGTCAGCTGAAACTGAACGTGTGGTTGTGGGTGGGTGAGACGGAGAGAACAGTGTTTAAAGGATGAAGCGATTAGGTGTGTACACGTGAGTGAGTGAGCCAGCCAGGGAGCGTTAGTGTTAATGCCATTGAAAGTCTGTCCAGCCACACTGTTCTTAATTATGGTCCATCTGACACATCTGTCGGACCCTCATCAGAGGGAGGACGTCTCGCTTCAGGACATCAGCACCAGTAAAGTAGGATAGGACAAAAACCGGTTGTGCTGTCCACATATTTCATTACCTAAGCAGCGAGAGCACTGATCTTTATGCGTGGCAGATCCTGTCACTTATATGCCACTGCTGAACTGTGCAACTTGAGATGATGACATAGTGTTGTCATATTCTGTGTAAATATGCTGTTGTGCGCGGAAACACTCGATGTGGCAACTCGGGCGTGATTACGAAGTGATGTATAAAAAATGTCGTGTCCTGCTGAGAGTTTCGTAAGCAGAGGAAATATTTTATTTACACACAAATCGCATCGCATATGCGGTGATGCATCACGTAAGGAATGTCCCAAGTGCTAGGAGATGAATCAGACCATGACATACTGTGATGAGAAGAGGTGTGTGTGTGTGTGTGTCTCCTTGCATAATGCACAATCTGTAGGAGGCAGTGACAGCTCTAAAGATCTATACACAGTAGAGGTCTTTCTCTGACACAACATTTGCAGATATTGTCAGCATGACATACCACCGTTCAGCTTTTCAGACGCTCACACCATACTGAAAGAGCAGAGGAGCACTGCAACCCTGCCAATGGAGTTGTGGTTTCTACAGTAACCAGGTGTGTTAATAATCTTTCAATATTTAGATCGGTTCAGCACTCATTTTGCTGTTTAACTCAGAGGGGAGATGCAGGAGAAAATTTTTAGGACAATGTTACAACAAAAACATACAGGAGTCGGTTCGATCACAGCTCAGCGAGTCCATACAAGCAGGCATACTGTTAAAACATCACTTCCGGTGGCGTCTTTGCGGCTTTTCAAAGCACGCCAATACATCTGCGTTCGGTTCAAGCGTCGGTTTGCAGTCCAATTGGATACCCTGAAACGAGCTTGCGCCGAAGACCAGCCGACCGTCCGGTCGTCCGTGGGCTGAGTGCAGCCCTGGTCACGGAGGTGTCATGCTAGTCCACTGTGCACAGATGCCTCTCCACTCCCACCCCGTTCACCTTACCGCGCTAATGTTATACTGCAGCCTAATTGCTTCAGGGCAATAATCTGGTGCTAACGTGCTGCAGTGGGTCGGGAAGAGCCCGGATTTCCCCAGACGCTTCTTGGCATCGGGCTGATGAAGAGGGCTTCACACTGGCATAATTGCAGCAGCCACCGGTTAATTCCGAGGGCGAAGAGGGGTGAGGGTGGGGATTCTAATGGCTTCAGTAAAGCAAATAATTGGGACAAATAAGTAATTAAGAGATTGGAAAAGGGGTGAGATTAAATCTAAAGGGCCTCTAATTTAACGTGATTATGAAGTTCTCTCCAACCTCCTCAATCAGTCCAGGCGGCATGGCAACGACCTCTCACCGGTAATGGCTTCCCGGTGGTCTTGACGGCACTCGAGCAAACGAGACCCCGACCCGGACGGCCTGCGGAAGAGTCACAAGGACGTGCCGTGGCGCATGTCGCGCCGTGCTGCTACAGCGCCTGTGCAGGCAGCTTCGGACACGCCTCTCTAGTATTGCGCACGCCGAGCCGAGATCAGATGTCTGCTGTCGTACTCCGCGCGTGCCAAGATGCTTCGGGGATCCTGAGAGAGCTTTCTGATGCTTGAATGTTCCGAGATGCATTGCGAGGGAAGCTGCGGCTCTTTGTTCTGTGCTGCGTGAACCTTGGTGGAGTGAGGACCGAATAAATTGCAATAATGAGGATAATTAGAGTGATGAAAGTAATGATAGCAGGGAGAGGCAGAGCAGATGGGACTCACTCTGCTGCACCCTTCACGACAGCATCAGTGTCTTGATAGACAACATGCACTTGATAGACAACATGCGTGCGCTCTCTCTCTCTCTCACACACTCACACACACAGATATGAGGCGGCAGCTTCTAGCACTTGTTCTGCTTGCCTGTCTTTTGTGGCTGATCTTGACATGGCCGAGTGGATCTCTCACTTTGACGCACGCACGCTCACAGGGGGAGATGGTAAACAAAGCACAACGCTTCTGTGCAACAGTAAATTGCTCCCACCCTGGGCCCAGTTTTGCACACAGGAACAGATGGGGTGTGTGTGTGTCTACACGTGCGTGTTGGATGAGTTTGTCATCAATCGTGGCCCCCCTTAACACATTCATGAGTAAGGCTTCACCTTTAACTTCCTCTGTCAAAATTAGCGAAACACTTTTCAGATCATGGCATGCAAGCATTACTTTTCTCATATTATCATATCTAGTTATATGTAGCAAGACAGAGGGCTAATAAGTGTGCATGAATGATTTCATTTCCCATACATGGATACAATATATAATGAGTGATCAGACCTCGCAAACGGCTCATAGAGAAGTAATCAAAGAAACAAGATAGAAGAATGTATAAGGGAAGTAAATTGTTGGATGGCATCCCACAATCCTTCTACTTAATCCAAACAACATTGAGATCTTGTTACTTGGACCTAAAGATGGGGAAAAATAAGATCTCTAACCACTACTGCAGTGCTCTTTAGCTGCCTGTTCCAGTAAGAGTAATAAGAGTTCTCACTGGAACCAGAACATCTGAGCACATTACTCCCATTCTCTCTGCTCTGCACGGGCTACCAGGTAAATTCCTTATTGACTGTAAAATGCTCCCTTTGATATATAAAGCTGTAAAAGGACTGGGCCCTCAGTATCTCAGAGACCTTACTGAACCCTGTAACCCTGCATGTAACATTTGCTCATAGGGTGCTGGTTTGCTGACTGTTCCACAAATAAAAATAAAAAAAACACAGCAGGTAGCGGAGCGTTCTCGTGTAAGGCATCCTGGCTATGGAACGCTTCCTACTTCAGTACGGTGTTCAGACACATTCTCGATATTTATGACTGAACTGAAAGTGTACGTGTTTGCACAAGCCTCTGGCTACGATATTGTGCTCATGCAATAATTATTGTCAAGTCATTCTGACCTGTGCACATCTTTTAAGTATTATGTTGTCACATTCATCACTATAGTATGTGATTATTTCCTGCTCTCACTCTATTGTCTTCCTTCTTCTCTCCATTTTCTCATCTTATTCTCTGTGTCTATCCTTTCTCCAAAATGTTCCTGCCTCAGCACCCCAAGTTTGGATTATGCACCCTCAGAAATGGACCTCGAGCCACCCTCACCCTCCATAAACCGAGCCAGATCATAATGTTATTGCTTCATCTCCAATCCAACATTCAAATGATTATGAACTATGCCTACAGATGCATTTATTTGCATAACTACTAATATACATCCTTCCTCTTCCTGCCTGTCTCTTGCTTCTCTCTGAGCTATCTCTACCGAGATTGAGTCTCCCTACCCTTCCAGGTGAGATCTAACCGAAACTAAACTTCCCTGTCCTGTCCCTGGATCAGTCACCAGTCTCTACCACCATGAGGTTGCCTACCTTCCTGCCCACCTGCGGCTGGACCAGTCTCTACCACCGCGAGGACATTTGCTACTGCATACCTGATGAAGGTATGTTCGGTGCTAACCAGAGGCGGGTGGGTTCCTTTTGAGATTTCTTCCTCTAAGCCATGGGGAGTTTTTCCTCACCACCTCACCTTTGGCGTGTTTACTGGGGCTTTGACCCAGACTGTAAAAAGCACTATATACATAAACTTTGCATTGATGAAATTTGCTACAGTAGCAGAGCTGATGGCATGAAACTGTGACACCCAGAACACGGGTAAGTATGATCTGGAGATTGTGAAGCAAGGTAGATGGTTGGTTTTTGGTTTATTTGCGAATATCATGTACATGTTTTTAAATATAGAAGACGTGGAAGGCATTATATGGTTTATGGTTCTGGAGGTTTGTGAAAGTAAAGGCTACTCTGTTATGCCATTCAAATCAATGCCAATGCTTGGGTGTATTCACTAGCATATGGAAAAATGAAACAGATGTTTACATTCACTTTAAACCACTTAAACCGGGTGACATGACCTCTTACTTTCCCGTTCCCTGTCCGTTAATATTTCACTAGTATGAAGTAAAAGTGGAACAGTAAATAAACAAAAGTAAAAGCAGAATAAAAACTCAGAATAACCTTGTATGACTAACCTTGTATGTTCTGATATCAAGGTCATTCAGTAAAAGAAATTGAAAGCCTAATCATTTAACAAATAAGCCATTGCTAATTTCTCTGTGACTGGGTTGATATCGGTTTAAAAACAAACAACCTTGATAATCATAAAATACTTCCTTCATTATATTAGTAGACCTCAAAAGGCCATCTTCTCTGTTGCCACAATTTACACAAAACGTTCTTCTTTTGTGTCCCACAAATTTGGTTTTCATTTCCCCATACTGCCGTTTATTTGTACAGCCTAATGAATACAAATAATGCATTATACATAATTATGCAGAATTCCATTGGCTATTTTTAGATGTTTGTAGCAGCGAACACACCACCATGTTTGGAGCAAAATATATGACACTGGCAGAAGATAATCGTATACTGTCACAGAGTCACTAAATTGGCCAGTACCAATTTTTTTCATGATTTGCAATTGTCATCTGCGACAGCATTGTCACGATAAACTCGGAGAGAGAGGGAGGGGGAGAGAGGGAGAAGGAGGGAGAGAGAGAGGGAGAGAGATATTGATATTAGTCAAGCGAGTGATAGTCAAGCATTAGCAATAGCCCCCAAGTACTTTAATGTTTAAAGAACTTTGTCATACTAAGGATGCTTCACTGCAGCTAGATGGATCACAGGAAGCAGTTCTTGAACAACTTGTTCCATGCACAAGAGAACAACCAATTACAACAGTGGTATCCACAATAGAAGTCGCTTGGCTTACGCTAATAGTTAATACCCATGCTTACATGTGCCTGGCGAGCTGAATTCTGACGCAATGACCACATTATTGTAAGCAGAGCTAAAGCCTGTTTTTGTTTCTGGAGCTTAAACGGCGGCCCTGCCGTTGGTGTGTTTGTTAGTGTTAAACACAACTGATGGGGAGGAGACAGAGACAGAGAGAGAGAGAGAGAGAGAGAGCGACACAGAGAGAGAGAGAGAGAGCGACACAGAGAGAGAGAGAGAGAGCGACACAGAGAGAGAGAGAGAGAGAGAGAGAGAGCGACACAGAGAGAGAGAGAGACAGAGAGAGAGAGAGAGAGAGAGAGCGACACAGAGAGAGAGAGAGAGAGAGAGCCAGCGACACAGAGAGAGAGAGAGAGCCAGCGACACAGAGAGAGAGAGAGAGCCAGCGACACAGAGAGAGAGAGCGAGCGACACAGAGAGAGAGAGAGAGCGAGCGACACAGAGAGAGAGAGCGACACAGAGAGAGAGACAGAGAGAGCTAGCGACACAGAGAGAGAGAGAGCGCGACACACAGAGCGCGACACAGAGAGACAGAGAGAGCGAGCGACACGGAGAGAGAGAGGGAGAGCGAGCGACACAGAGAGAGAGAGGGAGAGCGAGCGACACAGAGAGAGAGAGGGAGAGCGAGCGACACAGAGAGAGAGAGGGAGAGCGAGCGACACAGAGAGGGAGAGCGAGCGACACAGAGAGAGAGAGAGCGAGCGACACAGAGAGAGAGAGAGCGAGCGACACAGAGAGAGAGAGAGAGAGAGAGAGAGCGACACAGAGAGAGAGAGAGAGAGAGCGACACAGAGAGAGAGACAGAGCTAGCGACACACAGAGAGAGAGAGAGAGAGCGACACACAGAGCGCGACAGAGAGAGAGACAGACACAGAGAGCGACACAGACACAGAGAGCGACACAGACACAGAGAGCGACACAGACACAGAGAGCGCGCGACACAGAGAGCGCGCGACACAGAGAGCGCGCGACACAGAGAGAGAGAGCGCGCGACACAGAGAGAGCGAGAGAGAGAGCGCGCGCGACACAGAGAGCGTGCGACACAGAGAGAGCGAGAGAGAGAGCGCGCGCGACACAGAGAGCGCGCGCGACACAGAGCGCGCGCGACACAGAGAGCGGGCGCGACACAGAGAGAGGGAGCGCGCGACAGAGAGAGCGAGAGCGCGACACAGAGAGCGAGAGAGAGAGCGACAGAGAGAGACAGAGACAGAGAGAGAGAGCGCGACACAGAGAGAGAGCGCGACACAGAGAGAGAGCGCGACACAGAGAGAGAGCGAGCGACAGAGGGAGAGAGAGCGCGACAGAGGGAGAGAGAGCGCGACAGAGGGAGAGAGAGCGCGACAGAGGGAGAGAGAGCGAGCGCGACACAGAGAGAGAGAGAGCGAGCGCGACACAGAGAGACAGACACACAGAGAGAGACAGACACACAGAGAGCGAGCGAGCGCGACACAGAGAGCGAGCGAGCGTGACACACACAGAGAGAGAGAGAGCGCGACAGAGAGAGAGCGCGCGACAGAGAGAGAGAGAGAGAGCGCGCGCGACAGAGAGCGCGACACAGAGAGAGAGAGCGCGACACAGAGAGAGAGAGAGCGCGACACAGAGAGAGAGAGAGCGCGACACAGAGAGAGAGAGAGAGCGACAGAGAGACAGACAGACAGAGAGATACACACAGAGAGAGAGAGCGCGACACACAGAGAGAGAGAGCGCGACACACAGAGAGAGAGAGAGCGCGACACACAGAGAGAGAGAGAGCGCGACACACAGAGAGAGAGAGAGCGCGACACACAGAGAGAGAGAGAGCGCGACACACAGAGAGAGAGAGAGCGCGACACACAGAGAGAGAGAGAGCGCGACACACACAGAGAGAGAGAGCGCGACACACACAGAGAGAGAGCGCGACACACAGACAGAGACACACACACAGAGAGAGAGAGCGCGACACACACAGAGCGTGACACACACAGAGTGCGACAGAGAGACAGAGAGAGACACACACACAGAGCGAGAGAGACAGAGAGAGAGCGAGCGACACACAGAGACAGAGAGGGAGAGAGAGCAACACACACACAGAGAGCGACAGAGAGAGCGCGACACAGAGAGAGAGCGCGACACAGAGAGAGAGCGCGACAGAGAGAGAGAGCGCGACACAGAGAGAGAGAGAGCGCGACACAGAGAGAGAGAGAGCGCGACACAGAGAGAGAGAGAGCGCGACACAGAGAGAGAGAGAGCGCGACACAGAGAGAGAGAGAGAGAGAGCGCGACACAGAGAGAGAGAGAGCGCGACACAGAGAGAGAGAGAGAGAGAGCGCGACACAGAGAGAGAGAGAGAGAGCGCGACACAGAGAGAGAGAGAGAGAGAGCGCGACACAGAGAGAGACAGAGAGAGAGCGCGACACAGAGAGAGACAGAGACAGAGAGAGAGAGCGCGACACAGAGAGAGCGAGCGACAGAGGGAGAGAGAGCGCGACAGAGGGAGAGAGAGCGAGCGCGACACAGAGAGAGAGAGAGAGAGCGAGCGCGACACAGAGAGACAGACACACAGAGAGCGAGCGAGCGCGACAGAGAGCGAGCGAGCGCGACACAGAGAGCGAGCGAGCGCGACACACACAGAGAGAGAGAGCGCGCGACAGAGAGAGAGCGCCCGACAGAGAGAGAGCGCGCGACAGAGAGAGAGAGAGAGCGCGCGACAGAGAGCGCGACACAGAGAGAGAGAGCGCGACACAGAGAGAGAGAGAGCGCGACACAGAGAGAGAGAGAGCGCGACACAGAGAGAGAGAGCGACAGAGAGACAGACAGACAGAGAGATACACACAGAGAGAGAGAGAGCGACACACACAGAGAGAGAGAGAGCGACACACACAGAGAGAGAGAGAGCGACACACACAGAGAGAGAGAGAGCGACACACACAGAGAGAGAGAGAGCGACACACACAGAGAGAGAGAGAGCGACACACACAGAGAGAGAGAGAGCGACACACAGAGAGAGAGCGCGACACACACAGAGAGAGAGCGCGACACACAGACAGAGACACACACACAGAGAGAGAGAGCGCGACACACACAGAGCGTGACACACACAGAGTGCGACAGAGAGACAGAGAGAGACACACACACAGAGCGAGAGACAGAGAGAGAGCGAGCGACACACAGAGACAGAGAGGGAGAGAGCAACACACACACAGAGAGCGACAGAGAGAGAACGACACAGAGAGCGCGACACAGAGAGAGAGAGCGACACAGAGAGAGAGAGCGACACAGAGAGAGAGAGCGACACAGAGAGAGAGAGCGTGACACAGAGAGAGAGAGCGTGACACAGAGAGAGAGAGCGCGACAGAGAGAGAGAGCGCGACACAGAGAGAGAGAGAGCGCGACACAGAGAGAGAGAGAGCGCGACACAGAGAGAGAGAGAGCGCGACACAGAGAGAGAGAGAGCGCGACACAGAGAGAGAGAGAGAGCGCGACACAGAGAGAGAGAGAGAGCGCGACACAGAGAGAGAGAGAGAGCGCGACACAGAGAGAGAGAGAGAGCGCGACACAGAGAGAGAGAGAGAGCGCGACACAGAGAGAGAGAGAGAGAGCGCGACACAGAGAGAGAGAGCGCGACACAGAGAGAGAGAGAGCGCGACACAGAGAGAGAGAGAGAGAGAGCGCGACACAGAGAGAGAGAGCGCGACACAGAGAGAGAGAGAGAGCACGACACAGAGAGAGAGAGAGAGAGCGCGACACACAGAGAGAGAGAGAGCGCGACACACAGAGAGAGAGAGAGCGCGACACACAGAGAGAGAGAGAGCGCGACACACAGAGAGAG
>NC_137519.1:11060000-11095000 GCF_041902795.1 Electrophorus electricus
CACAGAGAGAGAAACAGAGCCTCTCACATCTGTAATGACTGGGAGTCAAACTATCATAGCTTTAATCCTTTGTTTGTTTTCTAATGTGAGTCTATTCCACCTACTTTAAGATACGATAGCCTTCTTTCTCTCTCTGTTTCACCCTTTTGCTTTCTCTGAGAAAAAGAAAACAGCAAAAAATAACAAGCCTTGGTAATTAGCCTTTGTTACACACACAGGAAGCCAGTGTTGTGACTCTTCCCCCATAATAATCAAGCATGGAGGTGTTGTCCTCAGAGCTGTGATAAACATTGCTAAAGTCCCCTCTGCTTATGGACGAGTGTGTACACTATGTATTTCATCATACTGAACCAGGGCTTCAGTTTGTTGTGGTGTTGCAGTTTGCATGATTTCTGGTACAAATCATTGTAGGTGATGACCATGTCCTGCTGGGCTGTTATCTCTCTGTCTCTGTCTCTGTCTCTGTCTCTGTCTCTCTCTCTCTCTCTCTCTCTCTCTCTCTCACACACACACCGTGCCTGGGGAGTACAGTTCCTCTAGTCACCCTTCTCATGCTACTGCTGCCATTGGGGGAAGCCGCCATTAACAAGAACAAAGCAATTGCTGGTTAGAGCTTAACGTGGTGGGGGAAGAAATTAACAGAGCATGTCAACAAATCAAATCCTACGCTGGATTACCCGCAAACAGACATCAATCTCAGTTACTGAAAAACACTGACAGTCAATCTCCCTCTCTCTGTCTCCCAGAAACAAAAGGAGAGTGGAAGTGAACAAAAAAAAGTCTGGCAGAAAAAAGAAACAACAGAAGATCAAAAGTGCTCCTGTTTCCACCTGCTCGTTCGCGGAGCAGCACCGTCACCGTGATTAAGGGATCCGACCCCGGCTGTATTAGCATGAGAATGAGGGCGAGCAGGGTGAGGCCCCGGGAGTATGGGCCGGGCCACTGGAGAGGATATTTAGCCTCTATTCAGAGCCTGACAAAGGCCGGGCGATCAGGCGGGCGGCTTTGCCCGGACCCTGATGAGGCAGCAAGAGGGCGAGGGCCCGGCCTCCAGTTCGCTCGGAGGCGAGGCGAGGCGGGGAAGTGAGGGGCGCCTGCAGGGGAAAAGCACATCGGCTCCATAGGAGAGAGCAGCTCTGATTTTCATTGTGACTTGAGCTTTTTTTTGTGTTCCTTTTAATCAGGCAGTGATTGGAGCTAATAGAGGGAAAATGTGCTACAGTAGGCTGTGATTTGTGCAGATTTGGCGTGTGTGTGTGTGTGTGTGTGTGTGTGTGTGTGGGTACGGAAGTGGAGGGTAACCAGTGCGTTGTCATCTACTCTAATACACACATGCAGTTGTTGTCCTTGCTGTCAGATCCTCAGGTGTGTGTGTGTGTGTGTGTGTGTGTGTGTGTTTCGTTCGTTCATCTGTTTGACTCCACACTGCTAATCTGCTTCATCATGATAAGCAATCATTCGAAGGCGCTGAGACACTCTTTAATCTGATCTTGTCAGGTAGTGTGTGCGTGTGTGAGCGAAGGAGAGTGCAGTTGTAATTGTATCAGAGGATTAGGCAGCTTGAGGGGTACTTGAGTAGCTGTGTCTGGGAGGTGGTAAAGGGCTTATGTGTGTGGGTGTGTGTGTGGGGGGGGTGCGCTCCTGCACACGTGTGCTTTTGCAGGTGCAGTTATTCATATAAGCTGCTACATGTTGAGCTGATGTTAAAACATTAACCTACTTTGATGAAAGATTTATACCACCCATTAAATGTAATTAATTGTTTGTTTGTTTTTTTCCCTCATCACACACTAGTGTTTTAGTTTAGTTACACACTATTAGTGAAGCATGCAGTGAATAATGTCTAAGGGGTTTTAATAAATCAGAATTAGGGAATACACACCACCTGCTAGTGTCAATACTGCATGCTTTGCTCACACATGTAGGTGTGTGATATGCAAATAGACTGACAGTAAGTTGGTTTTTTTGGGTTTTTTTTAGTCCTGAAACTGGTAGCTGTAACATTTATAGCGACCAACTTCACCAACTTCAGTCTCTGACAAAAATGAGTCATATAAAGATTTACAAAAGTACGAGACCTCCCCCCTGAGACCTGCGTCTTGCATCAGTTGGTTTCTGTAAGGCATGTGTTTCCTCTCTGCTTTTAAGACAGTAGAGAGTGCGCCTGTTACCACTGACCTGCTACAGCTATAAACTGCCTCTCAGCTCTAAAAACTGCTATGATGTCGTAGAGAAAGCGCGCACGCGCGCACACACACACACACACACACACACACACACACACACACACACACACACACACACACAGACAGACAGGGTGCTGGCTTCTTATGCTCATAGCTTAACTTTGATCCATCTCCATCTTGTGCCAGATCGGAAGCGTTTAATCTGACCAGTAGCAGGTCGGCAAGCTGTAGGAGCAAGTGCCGAGGCCATCCCGGTCTTCGTGAACCCAGAGCCTCTGGGAGTACGGCGGGCCCTGCGAGTGTGCTTTGAAGAGCCCTTGTTCTAACAGTTCCATCTGCAGAGGGGCACAATTACATCTCGGGCCTTCACCCTTGGGACCAGTGCCAGACGGAAGGCAAGCAGGCAGCTGGGCAGCCGGCACTGGGAGTGATGGGGGGGCGTGTCTGGGGCACGGTGGAGGGGGGTGGGGTTTCGGCTGGGAAGGAGAGAAAGGAGGAGGAGGAGCTTGGTGGTGATGTCAGTTCAAGACAATTCTGCTTCTCTAAGTCAGATGTTAATTACTAACCTTTCAAGGCCAAATGGAAAAAAAACAACAACTATGTGGGTGGTATAGTGGGTAAAAGTAGTATTGCTTATAGTACTTTATAGTATAGTATCTGACAACATGTTTTGGTTAATTATTGGTCTGTGTATTGCGTGTCCAATGTTTGTGTGTGTATGTATTGTTGTGTGTCTGTGTTTGCTCCATGTGTGTTTGTGAGTGTTATTTTTCCTCAGAATTTTAATTGGTGTCTTGGTGACAGAAGACACAGCTGTAATTATAAGGTGCTCTCACTTCTCTCTAAGGATTTGTCAGTTATAGCTCTTACCATCTGCTGTGTGTGGACACACACACTCACACACACACACACACACTCACACACACTCTCACACACACACTCTCACACACACACACACACACACACACACACCCCTGCTTCTTTCAGTCCCTGAATGCCATCGAAGGTGTTACAGGTGTAATACCCGCGAGACTCCAGATGACCAGTAATTAGCCGACTCTACCTGTCAGCTCCACTGTTTTCTTCGTCTGCCTCTGTTTATTTTTCTCCATTCGGAACTGGAGAAAAAAGATTTGTGGTTCAGTGGAAAGTGTGTGTGTGTGTGTGTGTGTGTGTGTGTGTGTCTGCGTTCATGCATTGTCAGTCTGTGTTTGTGTAAGAATTTCAAGCACAAAACCTGGAGATTGCCACCCTTCTGTGTCACAGATCCACAGACTCCTCCCTCCCTCCACACCCCCCCCCTTCTCCCACACATAAGTGGGACACACCCCATAGACAGCAGGTGTGAGAAAACAACATCCAGACAACACTAATCAGCTTGTGTTCACTTCTTCTTTGTTGTTGTTGTTGTTGTTGTTTTTTGCTTGCTTTCTTTCATTTTTGTTTTCCTTTTCTTTTAATTTAACAGTTCAAGGTCTCAATTTAGGCACAAATACACAGTGCAGTACACAATACAGTTTCAAGTACTACCATCATAGCTGAACATAGTCAAGGGCATTAAAATAAGTGTGAATGGGATCTATTAATAGGACAGACATCTGCAGTAAGGATAGAGACATTAGAGAGTACAATAGCAGCAGCAACTGTAATAGTTTTAGAATGGTGTTTGTAGGGTGGCACAGTCCTGGGATGCTGTATGAGGCTGATGGCTGTGCTGGGATCAGGGTCATGGCTGTGTTAGGATAAAAGCAATGTGATCTATAGTGTTTGTTTGTTTGTTTCTCAGCAGATCCACATTTTAAACCTATTGAATGTGCTTGTATTGCCCCTCATTCTGTATACCAGTTGCCCTGTGATCTGCAAGACATGACAAAAATTGCTGCCTTCATCCTAATCTGTGTGGAGTAATCTGTTTGAGGACATAATTCACATGGTATGTCTTTTGATTCGGATTAGTGCTCTCAATCCGCTTAGTGCATAGCTCCGTGGAAGTTACCAGTGACGGGGCTACCCTGGGGAACCAGAAAAATACACCCCACCAAAATAAGCACCCACTTCCCCTCCAACAATCCTCTGCAATCTCTCAATCCTATAAACATTAATTAAAAAAAGCATTATGAATCAAGCACATGATGGATTTAACCACGTATCTGCGATAGCTGCTTATGTGTTGCTTATTATGCAATGTGAATGTGTGTGAGTACATTGATGGAATTCATGGGGTCAGTTTAAAGAGTTGTCACGTGTTTGCTAATAGGAGTGTGCCAGAGCGCCCTTAAAGCACTTGAAGAAAGTGCCATAAAAACCTTAATAAATGGATACAATTGAATAATATTAATATTATTGATATTAATGATACTATGTAATTCCTTTTAAAGAAAAGCTAGGCATTTTTTGTAAACTTCCAATCATCGTTAAGTAGAGCTCTTTCTAAACTTTCTAAATATTTAAATTGGAAATAATTTATTATCGAAACTCCCAATTCTTGAGGGCTCATAGTGAGGCGCATAGGTTAATATGAAAGTGAGCCATGCGTGTTATCCAGTCTAGTGTGTAACCAGTTCTTTCACTTCTACTCATAAGGAGAGAGAGAAATATGGCCCACAAGTTCACCTGACTGACTCAAGAGAAAAAAAGGATCGAAACATAGAGCTGCTTTTATTTTAGAAGCAGATGCCCATCTCGGTTTTGCATGTATCCGTGCGTGCGTGTGTCAGTGTTTTCCTTCTAATGTGTGTTTTTCCTTCTAATGTTTTCGGCAGTTGATCCCAGCTTGCATTTCAGCAAGCAGTGCCTGCTTGAAAGGAGCCTGATCCGAGCCAGTGGCACCTCCGCGTCACAGACCCGCAAAGCTCTTACATTTCAGCACGATCCCCTTCTATCCAATAACTATAACTATGCAAAAACTACAATGAATAATTTAAATCCTTCACTCAATATTCCTGATCCTTTCAGGTTAGGGTTTTTTTTATTATTATTTTTTATAATTTAATAAACAGGATTAGAGTCATCTGCTGGAAAGGAGCAGCCTTGTTCAAGAATTCTCTCCCTCTTTCTTTCTCTCTTTCTCTGCTGTGTCTTATTAAGTACTGCGAGATTACAGCAGTTTAATCTTCTTCAACACATGTTGGGAAGAATAAAAGCAGTTTTATTTATGAAACTGCAGTCCAAGTTTAGCAGAAAATAACCTTGTTCTGTAATCTCATCTGTGCCCATTTTAAAAGACACACACACACACACACACAAAGCATATTATATAAAAAGGTTTTTGTGTGTGTGTGTGTGTGTGTGTGTGTGTGTGTGTGTGTGTGTGTGTGTGTGTGTGTGTGTGTGTGTGTGTGTGTGTGTGTGTGCGCGTGTGCGCGCGCGCCTGTCTGTGTTCATGCATTTGCACACAGGATGTCTTGTGTCTTGTGAGCAAAGACGCACATTCGAGGTTGGTTGTGTTTTACTCAGGATGTAAATCCGCTTATTTTAAAAAAAGCTTTCTCACATGATTTTATTGTCAGATGGGCTTATTCTGTCTCTCTCTCACTCTCCCCCTTTCTCCGTCTACTGTGAGATGTAAAGGATTAGTGTTGGTGTTGGCGGCTCTTTGGGAGATGGTGGTGAGAAGATGAGAATAAGTTAAGCTGCAAATCCCAGTCTTAGCTGTCTTATCCTGAGCTGCAGGAGTGTGTGTGTATGTGCGTTTATGAGTGTTGTATGAGTTTTGCTGCTTTGGTGGAGACTCTGCAGGCCTAGACTCTCTCTCTATATGTACGTCAAAGCTCTCGAGAATGCAAGTACACTTGTTTTTTTAAATTCTAGAATATATGACAGATTAAAAGTTTTAAAAGATTAAAGTCTCTCTATCATAAAATATGGATTTCCTTTTTGCTCTGCTGCAGTGCTGGCTAAGGAAAGGACCAAATCTCTGTAGATGATCATCATTCATGTTTGTATGTGCTTGCAGTACCATGACATTAATCACCTTCAACACATTTTAGAGATGTGTTACTATGCACCTAAAGTGCTAATGAGTTTATGCATTAAGAAATGTCTGTTGTTACAGACGGATCTCAAATGAGATTCTGTTGTATTAATTACTCTGTTTTCTTGACTCAACATTACATTTAAAGGGCACACATACACATACACACATACATACATACATACATACATTTTATATATATATATATATGAGAGAGAGAGATTTACATTTACATTTACAGCATTTGGCGGACACGCTTATCCAGAGCAACTTACAAAAGTGCTTTGTCATTTACTCATAGAATACATAGCCAGTACAGTCGGTTACAGTCCAAGATACCATTGAACTAGAATACTGCTGAAATACAGGGTACAGTGCTGATGCCTAGAAGTGCAAAACACATATAAGCTCTATATCAGACAACAAGAGCAATAAACAATATGCTACAATAAGTCCTAGTGTTTCAGTTAATCAACATATCAGTGGTCAGTATGGTAGTAAAATATGTAGAGTTTGCGGTGAAGTACACAAGGCTTTCAGACAGTGAAACTGGATATTCTGAACATCTACTTTTTCTGATATTAACAAGTTATCTCCTATAACTTCAGAAGCACTTTGCTTGCACAGCTGATGAAGGATGATGTCCTTCGATGGTGTCTGGAACATTGTGGAAACACTGTACTTTAGTACAATTTAAAAAATGAACTTTGAAAAAATATATATAAATATTAATGTTTGTCACATACATAGTAATACATGGTATAACTGGCAGTGAAATGCTTTTTGTAACTGCTCTGTCCATGGCTGAGGAGAGATGCAGGGAATTGGATGTGGTTTAATGAATAAATAAATATGTTATGATGAATGAAGAGGGGATGTATAATATGCATATATACACAATTTCCAGTTTTTTATGATGCTAGTACAGACATCCTACACAGAGTAGTCCCCTCAGTTGCCTTGATTCAGAGGCCGAATGGCCTGTGGGAAGAAGGTCCTCTTCAGTCATTATATATATACACACACACACACACACACACTCGTGTGAAAAAGTGTTTGCCCCCTTCCTGATATCTTATTGTTTTTTTGCATGTTTGTCACAAATGTTTCAGATCAAACAAATTTAAATATTAGACAAAGATAACACAATTAAACACAAAGTGCAGTTTTTAAATGAGGGTTTTTATTATTAAGGGGAAAAAAATATATATATCCAAACCTACATGGCCCTGTGTGAAAAAATGATTGCCCCATAAACCTAATAACTGGTTGGGCCACCCTTAGCAGCAGCAACTGCAATCGAGCGTCTGTGATAACTGGCAAGGAGTCTTTTACAGCACTGGAGGAATTTTGGCTCGCTTATCTTTGCACAATTGTTGTAGTTTGGCCACATTGGAGGGTTTTCGCCATTTTAAGGTCATGCTACAGCATCTAAATCAGATTCAGGTCAGGACTTTGACTGGGCCTCTCAAGCCTTCATTTTGTTTTTCTTAAGCCATTCAGAGGTGAACTTGGTGTGTTTTGGATCATCGTCCTGCTGCAGAACCCAAGTGCGCTTCAGCTTGAGGTCACGAACAGATGGCCGGACATTCTCCTTCAGGATGTTTTGGTAGACAGCAGAATTCATGGTTCTATTTACCACAGCAAGTCTTCCAGGTCCTAAAGCAGCAAAACAGCCCCAGACTATGACACCACCACCATATTTTACTGTTGTTATATTGTTCCTTTTACTCCAGATGTAATGGGACATGCACCTTCCAAAAAGTTCAACTTTTGTCTTGTCAGTCCAGAGTATTTTTCCAAAAGTCTTGAGGATCAAGATGTTTTCTGGCAAAACTGAGATGAGCCTTTATGTTCTTTTTGCTCAGCAGTGGTTTTTGTCTTAGAACTCTGCCATGCAGGCCATTTTTGCCCAGTCTCTTTCTTATGGTGGAGTCATGAACACTGACCTTGACTGAAGCAAGTGAGGCCTGCAGTTCTTTGGATGTTGTTGTGGGGTCTTTTGTGACCTCTTGGATGAGTCGTCACTGCGCTCTTGGGGTAATTTTGGTTGGCCGGCCACTCCTGGGAAGGTTCACCACTGTTCCATGTTTTCACCATTTGTGGATAATGGCTCTCACTGTGGTTCACTGGAGTCCCAAAGCTTTAGAAATGGCTTTATAACCTTTTCCAAACTGATGGAGCTTAATTACTGTGTATCTCATTTGTTCCTGAATTTCTTTGGATCGCAGCATGATGTCTAGCTTTTGAGGATCTTTCGGTCTACTTCACTTTGTCAGGCAGGTCCTATTTAAATGATTTCTTGATTGAGAACAGGCCTGGGTGTGGCTAGAGAAATGGAACTCAGCTTTCCAAAGATGTGATAAACCACATTTAATGTTTTAACGGGGGAGGATTCAAGTCCTGAATCCGATTGAGATGCTGTGGCATGACCTTAAAAAGGCGGTTCGTGCTCGAAAACCCTGCAGTGTGGCCGAATGACAACAATTCCGAAAAGATGAGTGAGCCAATATTCCTCCACAGTGCTGTAAAAAACTCCTTGCCAGTTATCACAAACGCTTGATTGCAGTTGTTGCTGCTAAGGGTGGCCCAACCAGTTATTAGGTTTATGGGGCAATCACTTTTTCACACAGGGCCATGTAGGTTTGGATAAATATATTTTTTTCCCTTAATAATAAAAACCTTCATTTAAAAACTGCATTTTGTGTTTACTTGTGTTATCTTTGCCTAATATTTACATTTATTTGGTGATCTGAAACATTTGTGACAAACATGCAAAAAACAACAAGATATCAGTAAGCGGGCAAACACTTTTTCACACGCGTGTGTGAGCGTGCCCATCGGTGCCACGGCCCTGGCCTCTCTCTGCCCCAGGTTCCCCTCGGGCACCATGTTTGTAGCCCCTCGCTCCTCCCCCCCGGCTTCAGCTGGGACCGTGTCCCGCGCACTCAGGTGCGGCGTAATTGCAGTAATGAACTCCTAGGTAGACTTACACACTCCACTGCTTCCTCCCAGACACGCCGCCAAAACAAATCTTGTCATAATTAGCTGTAATCCTGCTCATTACTGCTGGCTTAATTAGCCTATTAATAACCCATCCTGGGAGAGCTTGTTTGCTGTGCAGGCAAATGTTTGTTCCTAAATTAGCAAACAAGGAGATGACGGTATTGTTCAAACACAGGCACTCTGACAATGCAAAGCAGGCAGGATTAAAAGCAATCGAAGCCAAGGCTTATTTTTGGGTGAGTGAGTGAATGTGTGTTTGTGTGCATGCGTGTATAAATTTTAAAAACAGGTATTGCATTGGTTTGTGTGTGCAGAGGGCAGACCTTCACAAAGATCTTACTGTGGATGGCCCATAGACCCATCGCCATACATGTGATGCAGCAATCCCATTTGAAGATGGTAATTCACAATATTATAGTGCAGTATGCATGACGCAGTATTATTAGCTTGTACGAAGCATGTAGCCAGTGGGCTAAAACAAGCCTGCGACGTCTTTGCCATCACTGGGCAGACAGACAGACTCTCCTTATAACTCACTACAGTGTGTCTTGGGAGCAGTTCCTCTGCCTCCGTTTTCATAATTCTCCTCTTACTGCAGCCCTGACTGACCTCACGCTCGTTACAGTTACTGAAGGGTTTACAGCGCTGCCACTGAGACGTTTGCACTCGCGCTGACTGATTTGTGGATGTGAGGCACGAATCGAGCCCCTTGGCCCCATCCAAGCGCTCGCACACAAACACGTGCGCATGCAAACCACCATGTTGCGCAGAAACACACACATGCATGCACAATAACACACGCTTGCTTTCCCACAGGACCACTCAAGTGCATGGCAGGAGTGTGTGTGTGTACATGCTAATCAAATAAGGCATGCACTCACTGTTCACTGACACAGCCACTGTAAGCAGACACTTCTGACACAGGCCAGGATAACATTCTCCTTCTCCCCCTTTTTTCTTGCTTTTATCCATCCTGCCTGTTTCCTCCTCAGGGTACTTATAAAATAATACAATAAATGCTAATATAAGAACACCTTCTTTCTTCTGTCTCTTTTCAACACGCATACACTGAAGGCATTGCTCTGGAACGCATTTTCCTGACATGTTTCTCCTACATACAAGCATCCATTTCTTTGTTGCATAATGAGTAAAATCTGAGCTGTTGTGAGAGTCTGTTCACCATGTAGCGTTTGCACAGTGGACTCTTAATTGGCTGAGGCTTAGTTTGTCCCTGCACAAACACATTCTCCACATCAATATTTCACAGCACATTTATCAGCCTGTCCTTCATACACCACTGGGCTAAAATGCTGCAGGTACTACTACTGCTTTTGAGGGTAATTGGTACATGTATGGGTGAATGCATGCCTGCACTTGTGTGTGTAAACCACGATCATTGCTGGGGTGCTGGGGGTTTGCTGGAGGTTGTGTATAGGGGGTAATGCCTGTGTGTACTGCATAATGTAATATCGCTTCCACTCATCCAACACACACACACACACACCCTCCACATTACAAACACTGTTGAAAACGTTGTGTAAACAACATTTAACCAAAACCAAGTCACTTTCAGTTCTGTGGAATCTCAAAACAAATCCACCAAGGCACTAATCTTGCAAAAGTTAGGGTTTCGGATTAACATCACGAAGAAACCAACCATGGTCTGATTGTTATGATATATAGTGTAGAATACATTGACATCTTTAAACAATAATTTGCAAGGACACGTATGCATGGAATACACCATGGATGCATTACACACCATGTCTGTAAAACACAGTGTCCTCAAAAAAGTCCTTGTGCATAAAATTACCTTGAATTGATACAGGCCTAATGGAAAGCACTGAGGATATTTGGTATGGAAAGCCAAAATAGTCAATATTTGCCTCAGTCCAAATGTGTTTTATTTATGTAATGGTGAAAAATGCAGTGTTACAGTGCATGTCCTCCATGCACTCTAGCATTTTTCATTAAGTGCCATGTAACTAATTACATTTGACATTTTTGGCATTTGACAGATGTTCTTATAATTAACTTTTTTTTCTTTTCCTAGCATTTTTGTGTGTACAACTAATTGCAATAACACCTTCTCCATGCAGTTTTAATCATGACAAATGTCTAGCAACCCATTCCTCTGATAGCTAGCCATCATATTTGACAAACATTATGCATTTGTTTCTACCAGATGACAAACTTGTTTTCAATCTAAATAACTTATGCCTTGCTAGCTGTACTTAACATTGAGAGAGCTTTGTTTTGCAGCCAATAATCAGTTAGTGCTTGTCGCTGGTTAGTGTTTTACCAGTTTAATGGACTTTGTGATTAACCCATTTAAAATGGTCTTTACCTTATTAATGTTGACTGAATCACATCAGGTCCAGGATTGTTGAGTGCAGTCATTTAGTGTCTGTCTATATTGCAAAATGAAGTTCCTCTACGCTTTCTTCCAGCTGTAGGAAATGTCACTAGCTAAGTAGGTAATTGCCCATTTAAAGTACTCCCATGTCCAAAGCACCTAACCATGATCATTACTGCTAGGTCCAACAAATGCCTAGCTAGCTAGCTATGAATTAATACATAAATTATTGAGTGAATTAACACAAATTGGTGAATCCCTAAAGTAAATAGATATGAACACTGGTTTCTGACCTTGCTTGTGAGTGATGATGTTTAAAAAGTTCAAATCCATTAGCTTTATAATAAGGTAATGAGATGGATATCATTGCCTTATTATAAAGCAGTGCTTTTAACGCCATTGGAGAGACAAAAAATGCAGCGTGTAAAACTAATTTTTCCAACATTTAAAAAGATGTATTTTGCGGCATAAAAACATCAATTTTCGCCGTTATATAAATAAATCGCGTTTGAATTGAAGCAAATATTGACTACTTTGGCTTTCCATAGTTGTGGCATTTGCCGTCTTAAGGTCTTCTGACGTTAACGGTGAGTCAACCTGTTAATTTATTTAAACTGCGTTTTGCGCACTAGCCTTGAGACCTGATGACTTGATTAGCTCATATATAGCTATACTGGTTTTATTGATATGCGGTTACGTATTTAGAAGTGACCCTCCAACCGGGAAACTAGATCAATTGTCCACCAGTTTTTAAATGGCATGTCCAGCCAATGCGCTGCGGAACGTGTGTGTGTGTGTGTGTGTGTGTGTGTGTGTGTGTGTGTGTGTGTGTGTTTGCTGACCGCGTATACGTGCACGTGTCTACATGTAACAGGATATTCTGCATGAACATGCACCTAAGCCGTTCTAGGTCTGGGACAGCACTGGAGCTCCGAGGAAATGAAATTGATCGATAGTCTCCCCCCCAAAAAAAGTGAAAACTGGCAGACATATTGAAATGCTGTTGTAGAACGAGTGAATAATTTATGCCGTGTCTCTTTTTGCATCGTGTGTGTGTGTGTGTGTGTGTGTGTGTGTGCGCGTGTGTTTTGTGTGTGAGAGTTTGAATTACAGGGGCTAGATTGTGCAGACTATTGAGTTTACAGTATTAATCATTCATACGTGAACTAGAACTGTGCTTGCTTACAAAAGCAGTAAAGAATCCATTTGATGCAGGAATCTGAGATATAGGGTGGTGGGTGTGTGTGGGGCGTGCCCGCGCGGCACACAAAAATCTCTAATAATTCCAAATTCTTTTGTTTAGTGTATAAAAGACAACCGATAACGACGAATACAGAAAACCAAGAAAAGGTGTAATATAGTACTGAAATGAGCTGGTGAGAAAATAAGATTTGGATAAAATGCACAGGACTATAAAGAACTGGCTGTTCACTGGGAGGAGTTTGCATGTGCATATATGTATTCATTTATTTACATATTGATATGTTCATATAAGTTTTATATGTATGTCACAGTTCTGCTTTTTTTATTTTTCTGATTAGGGTTTGCTAAAGTAGAAGTAGTTTAATTAAATTCTAACTTCAAATCAGGAGCTGAAGAGGGTCTGAAGTCACTGGGGATGTGTGTTCTTTTTGATCAATCTGTCAGTTAGCTGGCTTTATCTATAACACACGCACAACGCACGCACACACACACACACACACACGCACACACACGTGCACACACACGCGCACACACACGCACACACACGTGCACGCACGTCTGGCAGGAAAATAACCAGAAGTAGCTAGCGTTTCCCTTTCCTCACCTTGGCTATCTATCATCTTTCTCACCTGCCTCTCCTCTGGTGTGTGTGTGTGTGTGTGTGTGTGTGTGTGTGTGTGTGTGAGTGAGAGAGGCAGAAGCAAAGGGAGGAGAGGGCTGTGGAGAGTTGGTATTTGATGAAGCTCATGCTGGCTGTCAGAAGCCTTCAGGCCGAGAGAGAGAGAGAGAGAGAGAGAGAGAGAGAGAGAGAGGGAGAGAGAGAGAGGGAGAGAGAGAGAGGGAGAGAGAGAGAGAGAGAGAGAGAGAGAGAGAGAGAGAGAGAGAGAGAGAGACTGCATTAGCATCTTTGACAGGTTGCAGCAGAGCAGTTATGGGTAGTGAGACTGGGGACTTGGACTGGGCGAGCGCACTGGACCGAGACAAAATGGCAGCCAGTCAGACGGGACACATCATCACTCTGTGCCAAGCCTCGCTCAGGTGGGCGCTTTCTCTCTGTGTGCTCTCGCTGTGTTTCTATTGCTCTAATTCTCTCTGGATATGGCTGGTCAGTTTGGGCACTTGGTGCCTCCAGGCGTGTGTGTGTGTGTGTGGGAGAGAGGGTGCAGGAGGGAGCACAAAAGGGGTGGTTTTGGCACGTGTGTGCAGTGACAGGCGCCCATTTAAATAGCTCAGATCTGCTGCTTACGCTTTGTAAATTTGGCCTTCAGGGGATTTTATAGGGTGTTGGGTAGGCGAGTGCAGCTTCTCCCTTTTTCTCTCTCGCTCATACTCATGTACACACACACACTTTCTCTCTCCCATCAGCCCGAAGGACAGTAGCATCATTATTGTGTGGGAGTTGTGGGAGGTGTGTGTAAGTGTGTGTGTGAATTTGAGAGTGGGGCAGGGAGCCGGAGACAGGCAGCAGGATAAATGCAGCTAACAAGTCCACAGCTCCACAGGGCTTCGTGTGCGTAGTGTACCTGTCAGGATACCTACCGCGAGACTCCTGCATCACAACCTACCTTCATCCTCACACTTCACATTCATAAGCAGTCCATGAATATGGGAATTGCAAAAGGTGCTTATGGTTAAAACTAAGATTGGGAATGTGTTCAGCAGTTCTGACACTGTACACAGGGGCTCTTGGAAATATTTAGTGAAATCAGTAGGGTTCCTGTTTCAGACATCCTTAGGTGCTGCTCTGCAAGCACATTTGCTTTTAGTACTAGAATGAGTGCACTTGCGTGGACGAAGGCTCCTGAGCTTAGCTCACTGATAATGCTGTAATTGCTGAATATGAGTCAAAGCTCTCTGAAGCCACAGGCATCAAATCAAAGCCAAATTCCTGATGACTAATCCAAAGAAATAAATAAATAAATAAATTATATATATATATATATAAACTGTGTTGAGTAAAATGTAGCAAGTGTTTTATAAGCCTCCATATTATGCAACTGCATAAAAAAAATGTTACATTAGTATAGTGCTTTAAACAAACACTGCTCCATAGTCTTTCACACTCTTACATACCATTTCACACTGACACATGATACACCCTCACTCACACACAAAGACCCACCCTGGTAAGCACACAGACGGCCCAGAATGCATTGGGGCCGGCAGGAGGCAGATGGTGTGGATGCGTGTCCTGCTCGGCTCCTCGTTTGGCAGGGACCCAAGGGTGGCCCAGGCACTGGGTTTTTGATGAGCTGGGCACATACGAAGCCACAACATCTGGGCTCGCCATGTGTCCCTTATACACAGCCAAAACACTACAGCTCTGACACACACGCGTACGCACACACACACATATACACAAGCCAGCTGCAGCCCAACTAGCATGAGCTAAACATCATGAATTATGCATGGTTGTGTGTGTGTGTGTATACACTAGTTAAATGTTGAGGTCCAGCACTCGCTTTGACTAAAAATTTCAGATGGATGTGTGGCAGGCGTTACTCCAGCCAGGAGCAATTGCTTTGTCAATGGTCCGTATTTGGAGATTGAGTCGCACCTCTTGGGTTTTCTAATCTGAGCTGGAGAGACAGGGGACATGAGAGCAGCCTCTCTACTGTGTTGTCTTAATTATTAAGCTCTTCTCAGGCCTAATGAGTGATTGGCAAGACTTTAAAGAACACTGAGTGGGATTGCTGTGTGTGTGTGTGTGTGTGAGTGAATTTACACATCTGCCTCTCTGCTGTGTGTGTGTGTGTGTGTGTGTGTGTGTGTATATGACTGAGAGAGAGGGAGAGAGAAGGTGATGGAGTGAGCGTGTGAGCTGAATCTTAAGTCCTCTTTGCTCGCTCTGGTCTCCTTGGAGGCCGAGCGGAGTGATTCATAGCTGCTCTGTGTCTCTGCATCCATTAGATTGTTTTAATTAAGCTTAATTAGAGTAGTGATTACAATCATGGGGTTGATACCTGCTATTAAATCATCCATCCATAAATGTTGTGCTTAAATAGCTAAGAGGGGAGAATGAAGAGAAAATGAATGAACGGGGTGTGCAGTCCGTGCTGATGGCGAACTGCCAGCCATTAGCAGTCTGTGTGAGGGGGTTTGTGTGTGTGTGTGTGTGTGTGTGAGTGAGAGACTGTGTTTTCATTTGAAACAGCACCTGTCTCTGTGTGTGGGTGTTTCTCTATAACACTTTTTGGCTGAATTATCTGCTGTCTTCATGACTAGCATCTCAAAAGAATGAGGGATGGAGAGATGGAGGGTGGCATGATGTGATGGAGAGAGAGAGAGAGAGATGTGAGATGAGTGTGTGTGTGTGTGTGTGTGTGTGTGTGTGTGTGTGCGCGCACGCGCGCGCGTGTGCACAGTAGAGAAACCCCCATGCATACCAGTAGTCTCCGTGGTTTCGAAGTGCCCTGTAAACGTGTCAGTGATATTAAATGCTCGTTAAGTAGTGCAAAGCTGTGAGACGGTATGGCTCTGATTCGCGCTGCATGAGAGAACAGCCCCATGATCCCTCTAATGTCCAGTGCTGCTGGAAGAACTCAAAGGGCTAATAAATGCACGTGGTGGCCCAGTCCAGCCCGGCGTTGGAGCGGCGCGTGGTTTGGCCCTGGCATGGCTGCCCTGCCAGCGACATGGGTGTCTGACCCTGTGTGCAGTAGCATCGCTGACGGGTGGGCAGATCTGGCCTGAGCATCTCCAGCTGGCGAGGGCACCCTGGCACGCAGGGCTGAATGGTGCTGCTTTGGAGCTGGTACATGTTGTTATCAGAGGGAGCAGCTGATTCCATAACAGAGGCAACTGGCAAGAAACGCCTCTGTCTGCAACAATGGCAGATTAGACACTAACAGTCAGACTCATGGCAGAGTAACAGGATTTGAGGTGCAGCCTTAGCACAGATTGTGTTTGTGGCTGTGCGTTAATGCATTTAACTATGTTTATGTGAATACTATATTTATGCTAAACTGAAGCAGAATCCAAATGAGTCTATTTAATTATGTATATGTTTTTGAGTGTGTCTGTGACCATTTGTGTGTTTTATATGCGAGAGAGAGAGAGACTGATGGTGAATGTGTGTGTCCATATTTGTGTGCCGTGAGTGTGTATGAGCATCTATTTTGTTTGAGCGTGTGCGTGTGTATGTTGATGGATGTGCCCATGTCTGCTGGCTAATACAGGTCAGTATTGCTGAAAGCATAGTGTTTAGGATTAATGCTGCCAGGGTCTGTTTCCATCAGCTGAGCCATGTAGTTATCAATCTCAAAACAGCACTGCCCGAAACCTTGCAACACACACCCCTACATCACCCAGCCCTGAAGACAAACTGCTGAAATACACAGTGAAACACCCAAATGTGTGTGCGTGTGTCTACGAGTCTGTGAACGCGTGTGTCCATCCGTATGATCCTCTGATCTTCACTCTAATCCATAAGTTTCCAGCATACTGACAAATCCTGCAGTATTTCATCACATGGCTCCAAATACAACTGAGTGGGAAGATGTGTAGCAGCTGGAAGGGTGTGACATGGAACCCACTGTAACACCAATGCCCTCGGTGGCACTCATACTGCCATACAACCACGGCACCCAGCCCACCCCAGCATGCACTACGCTGTGGCCTATAGCCCTGAGCAGCTGGGGCCTTTTGGAATTACACACTGTGAGAATATGGTAATGGGCATGGTATGCAAACGTCAGTGTATGTAAATGCTTTGAAATTTACATGGGATGAATTAGGCATCCCATGTAAGGAATTATAACAGTTTGGTATTATACTGCCTGCAGAGGCAGATATTAATATTCAACACCCACGGCTCTATCAGTGTATTTTCACAGTTTCATTTTCCCTGTTTACATAATTTAGCAGTCTTAGAACTTGAAGAACAAAGAAATGTGTTATCCTGTGAATGTATTATTCTAACTAATGACTGATTACGCAAACCCATTTCAAGGGGCAAAAACAAAAAGGTCTATTTTCTTCCTAAATAAGTTGAGTATTAGCTTATTTATACATTGCGGATAGATTGACAGCTACTAAAAGGGAAGTATGTGCGTGTGTGTGTATCGTGAACCGTGATAAGAAAAATAGTTTGACTGGTGCATTTTGCATTTTTTGCGATGTGTTTGTCAGTGGGCTGTCCTGTAAGTTGACAAGTATACATTGGGCTCTCTCTCTGTGTGAAAGCATCTGGCTGCTCTCACAAAAACAGTACTTGCAGCTCAGCTGTGAGGATCATAACTAGACGTTTAATGGCTGTAATGCTTTAGAGGATCTGTTTAATTCCTCTTAAGGAGTGGTTTTACTATGTCCAATGTAGAATGCTGCTTGGTGAAAAGACTGAGACTGCCCTTAAGCGGTCTAATTACTGTCCCCATACCACCAGAGATGACACAAAGCCTTGTAGGGGTCTGATTACGTGATTATCTCTGGTTGGTGGGTGGATCAGACCAATAACAGGCTAACCAGGGACCTTCAAGGACCATGTCCTCCAAATCACAATGGGATTGATGAGACCTGTTTATTCCTGATGCCCACAGCATCCTCCATTCCAACCTTATACCAATATATAAGTTTTTATCTGTATTTTTTTGACTGCATTGTTCACTGGCAGTGATTATATAAACCAAGGAACCTGAACACTGTGGAAGCCTGCTTTATCAGGTTAAAGGCTATCGGGGTTTCACGACTAGATCTGAATGTGAATTTGAGATGAGGATCCAACATTCCTCTAAAATCTTCCTTCAGTTTTATAGCCAAATGAATGGCAGCATCCCCACATTGCTGTTATAAAATGCAAATGAGGACCTTTAATGCATCATTATACCCACTTGATGGAACAGAGGCAGAATCTCAGGGCTGGTCTTTAAAATGCAGCGGGCGACGAGCAGCTCTCTCCACTGAAGAGGAGCTTAGACATGCGTGCGTGCGTTTGATCTTTTGCTGTACATTTCATTCGAGTGCTTCTGAGCTTTATCTGTTTTGCCATCCTGGTCTTTCTAAAGAGAATGGCTAATGGCTGCACACACATGAAGGTTTCCTTAGTTTGTCTTCTAAAGGGGCTTGAATAGGTATCCTGGAATATCACACATTGTATGCAAAGGCCCTGGCGTGTACTAGCCAAGCTGGTACAGAGACTTCATGTTTTTCTATTTCATTAAACAAATCACAAAAGTTGCTAAACTGAATTGCCAGTGGATCTCATGCTGATAGAATTCAAATGATTTTATTTGCATGCACACGTATGTGTCTGTTTTGTCATATTTGTCTTCCAGAAAAGAATGCCAGGGGTATGTGTGTGTGTGTGTGTTGATGTATAATCCTGGTCTTGATAAAGAGAATGTCTTACTAGATGATCAAAGCAGAAATAATGATCTCACCATCATGCCTTGCCTTTCTTTTATTCTTTTAATCTTTCAAGCGTCATTTTCATCACAAAAAACCCTCTCCACTCTGACAAGAGCTTATGTGCCCCTTCCAATCCAAACCGCTACTCATCACGTAGAACTTTCACAACTATACTAGCTCAGTTCAGAGCTGCCCATAGCACAGTAGTGATCGCGTTCCAAAAACTTCTCTGCTTCTACTTTTACATGTGCAAAATACCTTTGTTGTAGCTTGCTTCATAAGATCAAAATAACCTTATACACTTTCTAATACCTGCCTTAGGAAGTATTACACCTCAGTGTAGCCTGATAGCCTTTATCTCCTCAGAGTCGGTGGGTTTCCCAGCGTCACTAGTGTTCCTGATGTAACTCGACCTGTCCTGGAGTCAACAGTGCTCTCTTATCTACAGCCTGTGCTTTTCCTACAAACCATGCAAATATGTGGCAGGTGCCCAGACTCTCATTTGCACACAGCATCCGCTGAAGGCTCCGTGCGGCTCTGCTCTGCTCCTGGCCCCACCGTGCGCTCATGCAAATAATCAGCCTCGGTGCTGGCTGGCCCTAGAGCTAGGCCCTCAGAAGCCACCTGCTCCCTTCCCCGCCATTAAATATTAATGGATGTGGCTTCGGCCCCGACAGCCGTGTTAGGTGGTTTGTGGGAGCGCGCAGGGGGAAAAAAAAGCGGAACTCCACTCCAGCGGTTGGAAACTGACCAATAGGAAAGCAGGGTGGCCGCCTGGGATAATGGGAGTGTCGGTTAGGCAGTTAGGGGTCGGAGGTCATCCTCATTTGTTATTAAAAATCTGCTCATTTCCACTGGTGTGTTATCAGCGGTTTGGCAAAGCGGGTTTCCTCAGCCTGCTGTTGGATTTTTTTTTCTCTCTCTCTCTCTCTCTCTCTCTTCATTTTCCTTCTCTCTCCCCCTCCTTCCTCTCCCAGTCATGACCCAGCTGCTCCACCATGCCTTTAGTCGCCAGTGGCCAAGAGGAGAGGAGAAAGCCGCTGCCTTTTAGAGTCAGTGTACGGCCCTGCTGGCAGCCATTAGCGAGGCTGCTAAAAGCCTGGGAGAATGCCGCACCGCGGGGCACCGCGGGGCACCGTGGGGCGTGTCAGGCTCTGCCGAGTGCTCAATGGTCTGTGGGAGGTTCGGCGTCGGCGCGGGGCACCTAGGAGGGCTGGCCCAGGGCCGGCCCAGGCCTGGGTGGGGGTGGGAGGGAATGCTGAGGGTGGTAGTTTTACACAGGGTCCGGGAGGCAGGGGCACAAAGACCCAGCAGGGTCCCTGTCATTAACAGAACTAAGATGAGGCCTCTAACTGACCAGAGCAGGAGCACTGCGGGAGCCAGGAGGATATAAACGCAGGGTGTAAAAAATACAGTACAATCAAATCAAAACCTTGTAGACAAGTTTGGTCTGACTGGTGGCTGTGTGCTGTAACAGCCCCTCTGTCTTCTGCGTGAACACATAGGAGAGAAGTGGAATTACGGGAAAGACTTTACCTTCTGCTGCACTGTAGTAAAGAGTCTGCCACCCTGTAAGCAAGTACTAAACCTTGAATAAGTCATTATTTAAATGTTATCTATTTGATGACGACAAGACTTTGATGTTGTTTATTTGCCGAACTCGATGCTTTGCTAGTGGTATGCAGTGTAACCAAGAACTGCCACGATGCTGCTTGTATAGAGCGTTTGCTCTGTAAATTCAGTGGAGAAGCAGGAATGTTGACATAGTTGTCTAAACTACACACAGCTTACTTCCTCTTGTTAGAGAGACGGGAAGGTTGGGTGTATGTGTGTGGGTAGGGGGTGATAAGAGGATGCAAAGCACGCAGTGTGAAGCAGGCACATTAGGGGAAGCTGATCCATCACGCTAGCACCAAGCATCTGTATGCAGGGTCCAATTATACCAACGGCAGGGTTAGTGGGGGGGGGGGTTAGTAATATCCTGTGGCTTGAATGTGAGAGAGAGAGAGTATATTTAGACTAGTCTAACCTAGTAAATCAAATGTTTAACATATCTTACACTTACATGTTTCTTTTATTATATACTATATTAGTGAAATGTGTGTGTGTGTTGCATGCATGCATGCATGCATGCATGCATGCATGTCTGTGCATGTGGGTGTATGTGCGTGTGTGTGCGCGTGCATGTGTGTGCTACTGGGCAATGGAGAGGGATGGATGGTCCCTTCTGCTCCCGACAGTGTAGTGCTGTCACTGGCTGGTGCTTGTCCTGCTGGGTGTCAGTGGAGGAGAGAGCCACTGCTGTACTCACTGGGCCCAGGGCCCCTGACCAGAACCACAGTAGGGCCATTTGAGGGTTTAATTGCACCAGTGTAAGTAATAGCATTTTCTGTTTGGTTCATTGAAGCCTATTAAACAAACACTTTGAATTGCCATTGCGCATGAAAAGTGCTATATAAACAAAGTCGCCTTGCCTTGCCTATGACTGATCTGATTTAGACACACATTAGAGAAACGTTCACCATACAATTCTGTTTGGTTCAGCTCACTTCTGTTTTAATGTGGTAAACCCAGAGGCTGACTGAAGATTCTCTAACCATATGAGACAAACACTCTTTATTAAGACAGCTGAGACACTTGCAGGCACGCAGGCTAAAGCTCTTCTGCAAGACTCCTCTACAGCCTGTACTTCAGGCCTGCCTATGTACCCCCTCCACAAAGCTCATCTCACACACACACTCACTCCACAGTCAGCTGTCTCATACCCAACAAAGAGTGATTTGGTATTAATAACATGAACCCATTATCCAGATTCATCCTCCATCCCTGCGTCTTGTACACTTAGCTGCAAATTACTGGCCCAATCAATAACCAGTCAGCGCGTGCCGCGATCAATAGCCACCCCGGCAGGGGATTGGGGGGGGTGGGGCCATAATGACGAAGCATTGATTTTATAATAACCGTCTGACTTTCAGAAACACTAATTACTGTGTGGCTCGGGATGACACCTGCGCGGAGGGCCTCAAATCTCGAAGCTCTGGCCTTCAGCCTTCAGGGTTGCCTGCTTACCGCTGCAGCCTTCCAGAGGTATCAGGAGCCGCCGTGCCAGGGGCCCGTGAGTGAGCGTGCTCTGGGGCTTCCTGCTCTGTGGGGGGAAATACGGGGCATCGATAGAGGAGCCATCACTGAGGATGGATTTGACTGGCCTGACCATATCGCTACTCTGAGAGAGAGAAAGATGGACGGGGGGGCAGGGAAAAATATCGAGAGGAAGGATAAAGCCCCACAGCTGAGTAAAGCGCATCAGTCACAGGGCAGCAAGGCTGTCGCCAAATGTCCAGGAGCAGGCAAGGAAGGATTCGTCATACATGCTGTCCAGAAAACCCACGAAATGCAGGGCTTCCCTTGGCCAGCCCAGCCCCTGCTGATACAGAACACACCCTGCCAGTGGCACGCCACTGTTTAATCAGTATTGATCTTTGCCAATTGCCTTCTTTCGACAGATTTAATGAACAGGTTTACACGGAGTCAGATTGTATCAATCAAATGTAATCCGGATGAGCATTCTTAAAGCAATGAGAAGCCAGTTTAAATAAAGATCTATGGCCCTATCTAGTGTTCTAAACATTCCCAGCATGGTAATGAAAATCCATCACTTGTGCCTGCTATCACTCCTTTCACACCTAATGCCTGCAAGTAGGAGACAGGATCTGGTGGTTGTGTTGTAATGGCGTAATATTTACCCCAGGTGTTCACTTCTTTTATCCCCGCATTAACAACGTTGCCATCCCAGGCATGGTGCCCTGACCCATGCCCTGCAGATATCCCTGCAAGCTCTCTGATTGGCCGTGCATGCAGCATTCCGTGAGAGGATTACCAGTCAGGGTAAGGATGTAAAACAAGCTGAATATGGCAGTGCATCTGATTGGATGTGATGGGATAACTAGGGCCCACCCATCTCTGTTTCCACGGAGGAGTAGGTGAGTGACATGCTGACAAACAATTATCGCAGCTGACAACAGCAGGACATGCCAATTAACAAGAATTGTGTGTGTGTGTGTGTGTGTGTCTGTCTGTCTGGGTGGGCACACGTGTGCGTGTGTGTGTGTCTGGGTGTGTGTGTGTGTGTGTGTTCGCTTATGAGCTAGAGATCTTTATTTATTCATGTATTTATTTACTTCTAGTTCCAGATTTTAGCTGCAGCATAGCATGGGAGACACATGCACAGGCAGGTACTATTAAAAGGATATTACACGTATACTGTGTTTTTGTTTGCAGTGTGTACGACAACAGCATGTGCGATATGTATGGGAGGATGGAATGATTTGAAAAGCTCCGGATTCTTCTCCAAACACTTCCAATCTGAAGCCAATGAGATCAGATGGCACAATGAGTACTTCTAACCTCACCATCCAATCTGTGGCAGACCAATTCAGAGAGAGAAAGAGAACAGGAAATGGAGGGATGAAGGGAGTGGGGAGACAAGATGGAGAGCAGAGGAGAGAGCGATAGAGTGGAGAGGTGTGAGAGAGAGAGAGAGAGAGGGAGAGAGAGAGAGGATGAAATGTTGAGTGCCAGAAATGGAGTATGAAGGGGTGAGAGGAAGAGATAGACAGGCTTGGAGTGGAAACGAGAGCGCATGCGAGGGAGAGATAGAGGTGGAGTGGCGGAGAGAGAGAGCAAGAGGAAGAGAGAGTGCTCGGGGTCTGATGTTAAGTGCCTTATTATGACAGAATGACTGTTGCAATAGTCAAGTGGCGCTGCTGTCAGCCAACGGCCTGCGTTAGAATAAGCGTGAGGGCCTCTCCAGGCAGATGCTATCACATTTTAATCCCACATACCCTATTTCCCAGCCAGCCAGGTCAGCACTCCACACATCAGTAGGAATAAACTCAGCTGAAAGCTTATGTTAATTCCTCCCCTCTCCTTTCCTCCCTCCTCTCCCCTCTCGTCTCCGCTGCAACAGAAATGGAGCATGTCTGTTTATTTATTTAATTTCCCACCCTTTGTCTCGGCGAGGTGTGGGATAATGGAGGCACATCGTGTCGTCAACAGGTCTCACTCCATGCTCCCCTTCCTATTATGTCCTACCATTATTAAACAATTCAGCCACAATCTCCCAGTCTTATCTCTCTCAGAGAGAGAGAGAGCGAGAGAGCGAGCGAGAGAGCTCAGCTTTTCCACAACCACATGAGGTCCTGAAATTTGGAAATGTGCGTGGAGTGCAACAGTAGTTGGGAGCCCAGAATGAGCAGTGGATGAAGTTCGGTGGTGGCAGGGCAAGGTGATGAGTCTAAGGTAGTAAGCTGGTGTTGGGGAACTGTCAGGAGAGCAGCAGAAATCTCTCTCTATCTTCCTATCCCCCTCCCTCTCTGTAGGCTGTGGCCCTCAGGCCAGTCACAGGTGACTCTGATGGCTGACTCTGCCCTGCGTCCTGACACTCTACACTCTTTACTCTCAGCCATAGGACCAGTCCAGACAGACCCTAGTTCCATCAGGGGGGCTCCTTCTGCTGCCAGGTTACCACTGTTTCTAAGGAGACTGTTGCCATGGCATTGATTATGGGCTGTCTGGAGAAAGCCCCTACTGTTCTAATGACACCATTTACTATTCTCTTGTTCTCTCTCTCTTTCTCTCTCTCTGGAGATGGAGGGCTGTTTCAGGCCTAATTTGGCAAATGAAATTTCATGTTTTTTTTTTCCCCCTCCCTCCATGCATTTATTACAGCAGTGCTGCTCTGCCACAGCTGCTGATGTGAGCTTTAATGGCAGTGGCAGTGGTAGCAGCAGGACCTGCGGAACAAACTAGCAGACTGATTTAGCATTGATCATTTTAATGCAACGGTGGTCCATATTTTACATACCTTAACTGTAGCTCACTTGCAGCTGACGTTGTACAGTGGTCCCCAGTCCTGTGTTGTGGTTCTGTGTTTCACGTATCATGTGCAAGCGTTGGTGAAGCACACCAGACATGAGCTTCGTGCAGCAGAGAACCTGCGGCACCTCGATCAATGATCACTGCAGGACTTTAATCAATGAGCCCGATTCTGCAGGAAGACCCGTCTGTGATATGAGCGAAGGGGAGACGCAGGGATGGAGGGATGGAGGGGTGGAGGAATAGAGAGAGGAGAGGTGGGGGAGTGAGTGGGGCCACTACAGAGGGCAGATGTATTTATCTGGGTAATGATAGTCATCTGGTGCTCTGCAGCCAAGCTGTGCACGATGGTGACAGTGATGTAGAGCAGTGAGTGTGTGTATGTGGGTCTGTGTGTGTGTGTGTGTGTGTGTGTGTGTGTTGTCCCTGTGGTGCTCATTAAGCTGCCAGAAATTGCCTTCTACCCCCCCCCCCCCAATCCCTTTCCTCGTCCCCCCCACCCCCATTCTCCCTAGTGGGCTGCCAAAGTGCCTTTTATTAATTCATAAAAACACACTGCACAAGTGATCAAGTCTGATATGGCAGGGAGCACCAGCACAGGCTGGGTGGGTAGAGAGGGAGGGAATGGGGCGTAGGCTGGGGACTAGTTTAGGGGTAGAGGGGTGAGCCCTCAGTGTCTGAACAGCCCCTCACACACACACACACACACACACGCACAATCTGTTATTGGCAAACTGTCCTTGGAAAAACAAAAGGGGTGTAGAGGAAGAAGAAGGAAAAATTGTGGAGGGGAGAGACACAGATGTGATGAGAAACATAAACAGCCAGTGGTAGAGTTCCCCCTTCTCAGGCTGAGCACACAGCAACAGCCTGCATGCAGGGCAATGACACACACACACACTCTCCTCACTCTGACATTTCTCTGCTGAAATGATTTGGCAGTACAAGCACGTCTGCACTTCCCGGTGTGTGTGTATGTGTGTGTGTGTGTGTGTGTGTGTGTGTGTGTGTGTGTGTGTGTGTGTGTGTGTGTGTGTGTGTGTATGTGTATGTGTATGTGTGTGTGTGTGTGTGTGTGTGTCTGTCGGTCGGTCGGTCTGTCTGTCTTGTGCATTTAGGCGCACACTTTGGGTGAGTGAGTGAAATGCATGGGTACTCTTATCGAGCCCTGACACACTTTCCTCCCAAGATAGGTGGGAGTCCAGCAGGGGGACTGGGTTCTCTCTTTCTCTCTTCCTTTCTTGCTCTCTCTCTCTCTCTCTCTCTCTCTCTCTCTCTCTCTCGCTCTCTCTCTCTCTTTCTCTCTAGAGAGGCACAGAGAAAGGGGAACAAGGCCATGATATGGATTGCAGCGATTGAATTAAAAACATTAGCTCTCGGGTGCAGGGGATGGATTCTGATGATGTTACCAAAGGGGAGGAGGCGGGTGGGGTTGCCGAGACAGGAGCAAATGGGTTTAGCTGCAGGAGCCCTGAAAGCCAGGGCTAATGGATAGGAGAGAGAGATGATGGCAGCAGACGCGAAGCCCCATATCAAGCGTCATTATGGCAAACTCCATAAAAATGCGACCCTCAGGGTTCGGCCAGGAGAACAGACTGGAGGAGAGGGTGGTGCAGAAAAAAGGAAGAGGAATACAGACGGATCCACGCAAGACCAGAAGTGCACAGGTCGTAGCAGGGGTTCTGCTCGCACAGAATGGAACATTTCATCAATTCCAAGTTCATTCAGCACGTCTGGTCGTGCAGGCCTGCTAGTTGTCTGGGTGTGTTTGTTTGCAGGATAATGGCAGGTGTGGTGCCAGTGGTCTGCCCATGCACATGTAGTACTGATGTATTCAGAAGAGTGACGTGTAGTTGTGTGCACAGGACACCGGTGTATGCTGAAGTGACGTGTAGTTGTGTGCACAGGACACCGGTGTATGCTGAAGAGTGACGTGTAGCTGTATGCACATGATGCCGACTGACGTGGGTTAGAGAGTATTGTCTTGTAAAGATGTTCACTTGAAAAATGTGTTCTGACTATTATTTTTTGGCCCCAAGCACTAAGTATGTGTGTCTGTGTGTCTGTCTGTGTCTGTGTGTCTCTGTGTGTCTCTGTGTGTGTGTGTGTGTGTGTGTGTGTGTGTGTGTGTGTGTGTGTGTGTGTGTGTGTGTGTGTGTGTGTGTGTGCATGTATATGTTTGTGTGTTTGTATATGTGTTTTGCAGGCTCGGATGGCATGGGTAACTATGTATAACGAATGGAAGGCCAGTTTTAATTGGACACAGACGTGTGGTACATGTAGGCTGTTTCCAAATATTTGTCTATGACTATAATTACTTCTTATAATTGCCCTATTTATCTGTGTAATACACTATTAAACGCACCCAAAGCAATTCCAGCTAGTCCTCTGTTTATGAATGAGGCCAACAGTGTGTAATTACAAGGACACGGATGCCTTCATTTTTCTTTGCTGCTTTTGTCTTTAATTCAGGGCTTTAAATTTTATTTCCTACACTGTAGAAATCACACTGTCATGCCTGTGTTTCTGTCCGTCTCTCCATCTGTCTGCCTAACTTGGTGTAAGATTACCAAAAGAAGACACAAACCTCTCTCGTAGCTATCTAATTAGCCTCATGGTCAAGTTGTCTATTCCTAATTCTAGGGGTTTTTGTCTCTAAGGTTTTATACTAAAGAATAAATCAAAAACTGACCAGGCCTTTTCTTTTTCGATATTACCTTTGGTGACAGGCAGGTTCAAGCATGGGCCCCATGTCAAATGAATTATAGCTCTGTGTAAATCAGATTGAATTCCTTTGAATTGTAGTGAATGTTGAGGAGGCATTCCCTTATTCCTGCGTCTGACTGGTAATGCCTAACCACTTACCACTTCTCACCATTCAAGTCTTCTGTTTTTGCTTCTTTTGGATATCGGTTTATTTTCAGTTTGTATTTATGTGCCTTTATTTTGTTTTGTATGTTGTAAGTGCTGGAAAGTACAGAGAGCATGCACCTAAGGAATAGGGCTTTGCACTGTACCTAAAGGTCCTTGTAAGCCCCAGTACAAATACAGACATTCATAATAATAGAACAATAATCCTCAAGTGCCTTCACAAAGAATTAATTCCCACATACCAACGCAACCTCATTTCCCCACATATACGTAGAAGGTTATTAGCCTCTATAAGTTGGTCGTTTGGTGGAGCAAGCAGTCTTTATGATTAGATCACTCTATACAGTCAGTCATCGGTAGTGAGGAGTCAAGGAGAGACTAGTATAGTGCAAACTAGAGAAGGGAGTTTAGAGTCTCTGCTTGGGAAAGATGAGTTCAGTTATGAAAGCGAATGGCTAACTTGGTGGAATTCAAAGCCCATACCCAGTGCCATGAAAGCCTCCAGGCCTAGGAGCATAGGGAAGGTCAAATCCCTGCTAGCCAAGGCAAAGATAAAATGTGTGAAGGGGAACCCTTGAAGATGGACAAGTTTTACTCGTCCCTTGGACACTTGTGCTTGACCATTAGCTAGCAGAAAACGTTGTGAGTTGGCATACTTCGAACTTCCCACTTTCTCCATATCTCAAACCAACTTGATTCTCTTATGAGCGAGAACTTTCTTTCCAGTGTTCACCAAAGCATCAGTGATGCTATGGCGAATAAGGAGAGACATTGTTAGAGCCTGTGGTTGGGCTAGGGGGTACTGCAGGCCTTGCGATTGTCTAGCTGAATACAAAGGGTTGTGCGGCTCGGCTCGGGGTGGCTGTTGATCTTTCCTTTCATTGCCTGAGCCTTCTGTCCAACACGACCTTGCTTCAGCCAGAACACGTTCAACTAATGTGCCTGTTCTCCTCAGCTCATCAACTTTGGATGCATGATGGGGATTAGAGTTCCTGAATATGGCCTGTAGAATGACCCATTTCTGACATATCCTCCTTCCAGCATAGGCATAACGCACGATGCCTCGCCTTGTTGGCATTGATGGAGTTGCTGCTCTACCTCTGCTTCACAGTCCTCTGTACGGAATGCACGAAGAGACACGGTGCCGAACATGTCCAAGTTCATCCTGAATGATGAGCAGCTCTACACAGTGTTTGGCTGTATTGGGAAGTGCTGATGTGAGCCCACAAAGAACTTCAGAATCTATAAGTGGGTGTAAAGTTAGAAATTCTTCACACTTCTGATGGGTCGGTTTCTTTACCAGAACTGCCACATAATGGGAATTCCAGTTTAATTGGAGGTTTGTGGGCTGAACTAAAGGGAGTATAAGATGTTTGCTCCTGTGCAGTTTCAGCACAGGCGGTCATCATGTGCTGTTCCTGGAAGTCCTTGTCTAGTTGCACATCTATCCTCTTCAGACCATCTCCCTCAGACTTTCCAAGCTCTTTGATTTCAAGATCTATTTGGTGGTAAAGATAGTCACTTAGCCTTTCTAGTTGGAACTTGCCTCGACTCTTGTGAGCTTGCTATGTGTTGAGGAGCTCAACATACATGTCTTGAAGCTGGGTAAGGATTTTGTTCTTTCAACATGTCAACCTCAGCCTGACCCAACCACCCCCCTGCCCCCAACCCAGATTGCCTCCAGTGGTGGAACAAATGTACTGCACAAGTACTATGACCAACATGGTTACAGTGAATTTGCTTATTTCTGTTTCTTTTAATGTTAGTGTATTTTCTTTTGTATTTTCTGGCCTGCTCAGTTGTTGATTGTAGTCATTTATGGGGTTTTTTGGTGGATGATAAGAATGCACACTTTCCAGGAAGGCCTCACTGACATGACCTCACTAATTCTGTGTCCTCAGTAAATGGCACTGGAACAGTAGTCTGGAGTCACATGATTCATTCTGCAGCTTTCACTTAGTGTCTCTTGTGACCACAGCCTATTAAATCCGTACCTGTCCCTAACTGTCTGTTTAAATTTCGTTTTGGCACTTTCCTTTACACACACACACATCTCCCTTTAAAAACAGAGCTGTGTGTGTGTGTGTGCATGCGTCTGAGGCCATGTGAATGATTGCAGAAGAGTAGAACACTGCCACAATGAGAGATGCTGGATGATGCATGTGGGTGGTTAATACAACAGCACATACTGCAGTGTGTGTTCTCTCTCTCTCTCTATTTTTTCACTCCCTTTCATCCCATCACAGCCCCTCTGCCTCTCCTTTCATGCCTTTCACAGTTCTCACACGTTCGAAATGGGCCGGCACACACAGCCATTAGAGAAACATGCCCACGCACCAACACATATTTTGGTGCCATACAAATGCAACTAGCATGCGCGCGCGTGTGTGTGTGTGTGTGTGTGTGTGTGCGTGCGCGTGTGTGCGTGCGCATGTGAGTGTGTGTGTGTGTGTGTGTGTGTGTGTGTGTGTGTGTGTGTGTGTGTGTGTGTGGGAGAGCTGAGAGAGCCACTGTGTATGATACTAGAACAGAAAAGAGACAGAAAGCAAAAAGCAGGCGAAGGTCACAAGAACAGCAGAATTCAACTCGGATGTCACAGTAAATACCAAGTAATGTGCTTCTGCTGACTCCCCTATCGGAACAAGCCCTGAAGCTGCATTCTGTCATCTCTGTCTGTTCCTCTCTATCTGTGTGTGTGTGTGTGTGAGTGTGTGAGTGTGTGTGTGCACGCGTTTGCGCATGTGCACATGTGTGCAGAGCACTCATGTCAAGGTGAATGTTGGCCATTTCCCAGCATTGCTTCCGGCCATCTGACAGGGTAACATCAGTGAGGTTATCACCGTGACCATCTCTGTGGTGGCTATTGGAGACAGGGCACTAAAAGCAAGCTGGTCTCTCTAAGGACTCATATCTGAGAGTGTGTGTGTGTGTGTGTGTGTGTGTGTGTGAGAGAGGGAGAGAGAGAGAGTACCTGCAATGTCTGGCATTGTTTGCACACCCTGGCATATGCAGAGATTGCTAGGACATCCCCTCCTCCAACACACCACAAACACACCATGCAGGTCACCACAGAGAAAGACATAATTGCCTCTTTCTTCCTTAATATAAATACTAATAATTATTGCACTGTTTGTATCAGGTTCACCATATGGATGGGGTGACCAAAAGCAGTGTCATTACTCTCCGCATTTCTGACAACTAATTTGAATCCGCTATCGCATTGATTGTGACGTCTGGCATCATTTCCTCAGCATTGATTGGTCATTTAATTTTACAAAGTGGAGTTTCGATAAATGCAGATTGCACAGGAAGCAATCATTCGCAGCTCCAAATGTTGAATGCGGATGTGTTGACTGATTTTTCTTTTTTTTTTTTTTTTTCAGCAACAGCAGCAGCCAAATTCCTTTTTTTAAAAACTAATGTATGCAATCAGTGAATGCCTGCATTAGGGCGAAGGTGAAAGAAAGATGGACCTCCCAAATTGGCATTAAGTGCAGTCCAAATCTCCTGCATTGCTGTTCTAGGAGACGTTCTGATTTCCTGAGAAAGCTCATTACTCCGTCACTGAAGGGGATCTGCCCTGGAGCCAAAGCTTTTTTCAGCAGGTTTTTTTGGATGCTCGCGGAGAGCAGGCTGCTGAGTCGTGCCTCCTTCACTGCGGAAAATATCCCTGTTTTGTATGAGGGGTCTCTTATCTGTGTTCCCTCGCTCGCTCTCTCATTCTCGCACACTCTCTCTCGTTCTCACGCTCTGTCTCTCTCACTGTGTGCATCGTCTGCTATGGTGGAGAAGCGAGGCCTGATGCAGCACTTACACTCCTACGCTTCTCTCTCTCCTCACCCTCTGCTCATTATCCCTGCTCAGCACTCGAGAGAGAAATAGAGGGAGGGGGGGAGGGGGGAGGAGAGAGGGAGACTCAGGGGAGCGGAGGAGAGACAAGCAGGGCTGAATGAGCGACCGGAATTCATTAAGGACAAATGATTGCAAACTCTGCAAGACGAGGGCTGATTTAATCACAAATGAGCACTTGGGTCAGAGAATAATCGGGGGGGGGGGGGGGGTCTGGTGTGGCGTGGCGGGGGAGGGGGGATCGGTTAAGACATTCTAACTGGGCATCAAATGTGTTTGTGCAAAGATTTAGGTGTAGGCTGAATTTTAAAGAAATGAGTTTCATGGAGTCTAAATTTGTAAACTCACCTTTTGCTCATATTTTACGGTTGTAAGAAATCTTCAAGAAAGAATGATATTTCCTCAGAATCTTTCTCACTGTATCTCTCTTTCTCTTTTACTCTCTCTCTCTTTCACTCTCACACTTTAAATGTGAGTCAACCTTTCATTGAGTTGCGTTTGTCTCCGGAGTTGGCCCTCTGCTGGATGCTGGCCCTCTACTGACCTCCTCCCCTCTCTGTCCCATCTAGAGTAGCGTGAATGCAGAGCAGACTGCCTTCTTCTGTCTGGCCAGCGCAGCAGGTCTGAGATCAGCCTGCAGGGCTGCTCGCATCCCGGAGCATGGGCTCCGAAATGAGGCTTTCTTGGCATGACAGGGTATCCACTGCAGAGAGTGAATGAGAGTGAATGAGAGAGAGAGAGAGAGAGAGAGAGAGAGAGAGAGAGAGAGAGAGAGAGAGAGAGAGAGAGAGAGAGAGAGAGAGAGAGTGTGAGTGAGTGAGTGAGTGTGTACATGTGTCTGCAATTTTTTTTTTTTTTTTTTTTTTTTTTTGGGCTTCAACACAAAAGCTTTTGGAACTCAAGATTCCAAACTGGAAGTCCCATCTGAAAGTCAAAAGCAGCTTTGGCCCTGTCTCACACAGACATGCCAGCCTTTGGCCACAGATCCACTACTGGGAGTAAATCCCAGTTTGGGAACCTTTCTCTGGTGCTGGGTCTGCCATCGCCTGTGTGTCAGCAGGCTCCATGCACTCGCACACAGGAGCACCCACTGGAGGACGTGGCTTAACTCTTCCTGCTCCTCATTGGAATGCAAGCGTATATTACACGGCTTGTGTGTGACTGTGTAACCCACTCATTGGCTTTTTCTTTCTTTATTTGCTGTGCACAAATGTCGAGCTTCCAAAGCGCATAAAAATATTTGTGTAGTCTTCACATATTTTTCTTGGCACTGTTGGGTGCCAGTTGTCCAATGTGTCTATCTTGGCAGCTTTCTGTATTGATGAGTCATTGAGTGACTAGGTTAGGTGGGCGTGTGGGTGTATGTATGTGTGTGGATCAGAGAGCCAAGGCTCCCAAATGAGGCTCTCTTCTCTCCTCTCAGCAGTTAGGACACCAGAAGTGGGCATTGCTGCACCCAGAGCAGAAGCGAGATCCCTGCCTTCTCTCACACACACGCACATACCACCCCCCCCCCCCCCCCCACACACACACACACGCACACATGCTCTCTCTTGCCCTGCACCTGCTATCTGGCCTGTTCGCCTCCGCGCTCCTCGGTCTGCTGAGATTTACACTTATAACACGTATTAAAAATTCCTCCCGGGACAGGTTATTGTTAAATAGCACATGAACAGCGAATGACCCACTTCCAAGCTGTCATGGTGGCAAATGCGTAAGTGCAAATGTAGCCGCTGTTAAAGTCGGCCGCAAATAGGAGGCTCCCTGCTGCTAATGAGAGGCTTTAGCAGGACAGGGCTGAGCATAGCTGGAAGGCCTTCAACCACTCTGCTGCTAAAAGGTATTTACTAAAGCAAGGGATCTTGTTTTCACACCCTAGGCGAAGTTGACCCTGTGTGTGTGTGTGTGTCTGTGTGTGTGCGCGCCAGCAAACTTTCGTTCAGAACCACAGCATAAGCAGATTTCTGGGAAGCATGATCAGGGCTTGGCTGTTACCCAGTATGCTCCTGTGGGTATCTGTGTGTGTGTGTGTGATGACAGCAAAAAGTGTTTGGGTAGTGTATTTATAAAGGGCTCATAGTTAACTGGCTATTAAATTGTGTTCCGCACCTCTTGAGTGGCCGCCAAGCCCCCCGCCCCCCGAGATTGCAACGTTAAACTGTGGCCATGTGAGGCTTGGGGAAACCAAAGCTTCGTCAATTTATTATTTATTTATATTTATTAATGGTGTCTACAGGACCTGATGGGTTCCCACATTTGGCTGACCATGCAACATCAGCACCTATCTGCACACTGAACCAAAGGTAAACTAGGGTGAGCCGTGTGTGTGTGGTGATGTACAAATGATATCCCTACGCTGCAGATGAAGCAGGTATTTAATAGGTGCGGGGTCACTGGGTGTGCTGCAGCCGCATTAGAGAGGAGAAATCTCCTGTTAGCACCTCTCTGCCCTCGTCTGGTTCTGTTCCTTCCCCACTTCCTCCTACAGACGTGTACATTTACATTACATTTATGGCATTTAGCTCATTCTTTTATCCAAAGCCAAATCCAATTTTTTGGCAGTGGTGGGGCTTGAACCAGCAACCTTCTGATTACAAGTCAAATACCTTAACCACTGACCGTATGTGTAGGCAGCACATATCTGGTTAATGCACACACTACATACATTCATGTTTTCACACACCACATACTGGCTTATAGATCTTCTTGAAACTGTTTACACACTTCCCTTTTCAAAAAGGCACAAATAACATTGTTTCAGTGCATTGTTCCCTCCTCTGATCTCCCATGATCTGTGTTTTGTCTCTCTCTGACAGCTGTGATCTCTGATTGGACAAGTTGCTGGAAGACAGAACTTTCTCTCCCCGCACACGCTCTCTCTCTCTCTCTCTCTCTCTCTCTCTCTCTCCCAACCTCCTCTGCCCCGCTCTCTCTTTCTCCTCCTCTTTCTTTCTCTCTCACTCTCCCCCTACACCTCTCAGGGAATAAGCACAGAAGCCCCATCATCCAGGGACATGCCGTTCCATTTCTGCCTTCGCGCGCGCGCACAACACGCACACTCACTGACACATTAGGAATCTCTGTTAACAACGCACGTTGGACAGGTTTAGCATCTGATAATCTACGCATCTCCACCACAGCCACGTGTGAAAAAACCCTGCAGCTATTTTTCACTCCGCCCACTACAGGCTGAGCTTTCACTGAGGCTGATGGCTTGGCTGATGGGGTCCGTGCCCGAGCCTCTGTGTCTGTGTTACAGCCTGTGGGTCGAAGGGCTTTTGGACATTTGGGAATTCTGGGCCATGATTGTGACACGTTTAAATGTGCTGGGGGCTTC
>NC_137519.1:11097500-11215000 GCF_041902795.1 Electrophorus electricus
GCCTAAGAACATTCTCAATAATGGAAGGCTCCTTAAAAATCGAATGTAACCTGATAATATTTTTGGTTTTTAGGACACAGGGCCATCAAAAGCAGCAAAGCAGCAGCGCCAGAGTCTGCGACCCTTGTTAGCCGCAGCGGATGCGTCACACTTTAATATACAGCCCATAACCAATAACCTATCACCTTCATTGAACTGACTTGTTATTCTCTGTGAATTCTGTTGTTTATAGTCCAGTGTGTCAGTATACACGGAATGCTAAATGTGCACCTAACATACCTGACAAATGCAACTGATGCTGATTCTGATTCTGATCATGAAAAGTGTAACGCACTCTGATACTTAAGTTATGTAACTGGTTGATGGCGTCTTAATTACTGTCTCTTCATTTGTTTCTATGGTCTACACCTGCCCAAGGTAACGGATTTCTGAGGTGTTTGCAAAACAATATTCTAGTGATGTCAGATTAAGATTCCAGTCCTGCAGTGTAAAAATATAAAAGATTATATTCTCCACTCTTCCACTCCACATACAGCAATTACCTTTAATTGTCACAGGACGAAATGGGCGGCGAGGTGTGGGAAGGGATTTCCGACTCTACTGGGAACGTGGCACTCCTGGCTGGAGATGACGCACGTGGGCGGCATAAATGCGCTGCTGCTCGAAGCGCGCGCACTCGCAGCCAGAACCGGCAGGATCCCCATTTCCTGCCGATCACACCCGCTTTCTCTCACTCCCGGACGGGTCTGCACGGGCCGCGCAGGGAAGCACGGAGCTGCGGAAACGTTGCCATCAGTTTTAAAGCCAAACAATAGTGAGGCTTGGGCCGCGTCTCGTTCAGTTTTGGGATTTGGCGGGTTCGCGTTTGCGACCGGGATCGGTAAAGTTTGTTGCGTGGTGCAGTAAGTCTGTGAGCAGCAGACCTCGTCCGGTCCTAGAAACGTTTTTTTATGCCTCAGCTCTCACTCGTTCAGATCCTCTCCAGTGCAGAGCCGCTTAACCGAGATCCAGGTAATGATGTCAGCTGCAGCGAGACAGTAATCTGCGTGGCAGTCCCCCAGTGCACTGTGCGGCTCCATGAGTGCAGGAGGAGGTGCTCTTGGTTTTCATCTCTCGCCAGGGGAATAGCTCTTGTGGCATTCTCTGTGCCATCGGTCGCCATGGCAGCTAATGGGGGCGTGTTCAGAAGAGGCTCGAGGGAACATGTCTGGACTGGCAGAGCAGCAGGGCTGGTGCCCCTCAGCCCTTTCTCTCACAGGTGGTAATTGGAATAATGTGCGTAATGAACGCACCCTCAATCAGACCCACAATGCTCCATGCTTGCTTAATTAGTGTGACTGGGAGTTCACATGCTGATTAACTGCTTTTGATTCTCCTTATTCAACCACCAATGATCCAGTGATAATTAAGGCAGCATTCCAGGGTTACAGAGATGTGTGTGTGTGTGTGTGTGTGTGTGTGTGTGTGTGTGTGTGTGTGTGTGTGTGTGTGTGTGTGTGTGTGTGTAAAACTGGATTATTGTCAACAGAAGGACCCAATAAATACAATGTCACTATCCATCTGTTTTCCACTGGGGGAAAAAGTCTTTGTCTGGCACTATCCAGAGTGTGTGTGTGCGTGTGTGACTGAGAATGTGAAAATGTGGTCAAGCATTGAGGTTTGGGGATTCCTGCCAAGAGCTGTCAAACAAAAACCTAAACTAAAAGAGAAAAAAAGTCTCACACTCTTAACAGAGAAGAGGAAAAGCACTTTGTTTGTATTTTGCTGTCTGCAGCATTGTGTGTGTGCGTGCGTCTTGTGGTCTGGAGTTCTGACACTGGTCTGGCTTTGGGTGGCGGGTCTAGCTAAGGCCTTGAGATAGCTCCCATGGTAGGGGGTCTTCCAAAAGTGGTCACGCCTTTTTTTTTTCTTTTTTTTTTTTTTATATAAAAAACACAACAACCCTGATCACCAACAGCGTACCTGCAATAATCCCTGACGATGCCTCACTCTGCCCTCGGCTGCACGTAGAACTCAACGTTAACGTGATTGGAGAACATACAGAAGCTTCGTGACTAGGCCACACAGGCTCTGCGCAATTTCGATGGCAGCTGTGCCTGTCTCTCTTCCGGTGGGTGGTGAGGGAACGAACTTAAAAGTGATATTTATTTGCGTAACCCATCTCTGCCCTTTGGCTGTGACATGGTGTGACTGGGTGATCTTGACAGATCATTCTGAAGTGCGGCGCTTGTTTGCCAATTTGTATGTAGACAAGTCTTTCATCGTTCCTTTAACACGTGGGATGCCGTCTGTATTCAGGGTGTGGTTAAAATAGCACAGGAGTGAATCAGGCCATGCAGTCATGGGACACTGTTAGGCTGGACGTGCTTGACTCCTGCACATCTGGGGAGAGCAGCAGTGTGTGCAGAGGTTAAGGATTTAAGGCTTTGAGTTAAATAAGCAGACCATTCAACACTTACAGTACTTCACTGCTTCTATTACTGGCTATGGGCTCTTATACATTTTCATTGTGGCTGTCATGACTCGATGATTTGTCTTTAGTCTTCGAGCTTCAAGTGTGATCAGGGGCATGTGAGTGCGAGTGGTTCTCCCAATTGTCATTTGACCACTACCGTGGAAGAAAATGTTGCAGAGAGGTTATTTATGGTGTGTGGGTGGGTGTGTGCGTGTGTGGGGGTGCGTGGGTATGCGCATCACAAAAAGGTGATGTAGCAACTGCTTCACATGCTTTACTGCTTTACCATACAGACAACACAGGATCAGTCTTGGCATTATCTGTAATCCTAATAATGTCTCTTGCTACTTAGAAGTCCTTATTCTAAAATGTATGCACCTGCCTTTTCTCAAACTATACTATGTCTGATACTATGCATCAGACCTTTAGAAATAGTGTTGGAAATGGTAATAATAACTCGTATTGTCATTCAAATAAATAATGTAATTTTTCCCTATTCTTCTGTGTCGCCTTGCTGAATGCCAGCGAAAAGCATGCACTTTCAGCTCCCCAAACGAGACAGAGAAGGTCATTACGATCTGAACTGCCAAAGCAGGCCAAATCGCATGCATGATTCCCTAGCCTTTTAATCTCTTTCCTCTTTCTTGTTTATCTGACAGATTGCCCTTTCCAAATCAATTTGCAGAAGCACAGAGGAAGGAAGGAGGCACAATGGCATTAGGAGCTGATGATGATGATGATGACGATGACGATGACGCAGCCATCGTTAATCCGAGCCTCTCGGGCGGACCCTGGCTGTGGTGCACCACTGCCTGTTTCATGCAACCTGGCTCTGAATGATGTATTCATATTCTCCTCTTATAACTGAACTGTAGGCAATACAGGTCTCAAAAGTTGGAAAAAAACCAAACCAGGTCCCAAGACCAAACAGCGTCCTCAGTGAAAACTCTCTCCTGGGTGACAAAGAAAATGTAATTGATACTTTAATATGCTCCGTCTTTGTTGCCTGCAAGCTTGATATGCAAATCTCATTTCCTTCGTTGCTATTAAGCCACTGAATAAACTTCTGTCCTGCTTGCACCGAGGCAACGTCTGCCTCTCTGGGATATAATTATGCTCCTGGTCAGATGAGCATCTGGGTCACCGCCAGGCCCAATGCCAGCCAGTCTCCCACACATGGCGGCGCGAGGTGTTTGCCATATTTAGCACCGTGTCCATCAGGGTGGTGAAAGCTGGCCAGAGGGTGGGAAGTGAAGAGGCTAACCAGTCCCATAAAACTACGGTGGCCTACTAGATGTCACTGATGCTAGTGATACTGGCTTTCTTCCCTTCATAGTTCTCGTAGTTGGAATATCTTTATATAATTTTCTTTTTTTCTTCTGCCCCTGGTTGCATGTAGTATATTACAATAATGTAACAGCGTAGTAATAATTGCTAATACATAAGTTATCCGCTACTACACTATATGCTAAAGTTTATTAGCTTTATATGGCAGAAGTACATATGATTACAACTGGCCTAAGGGGAATAAGAATAAATGTATGCTAGCCAACAGTTTTTTATGGATCGAACAAGTGGGCAAGAATCATGAAACAAGGCTACTGGGTTTGTGCTAAGGCTGTGAGCCAGTCAGCACTGGTGGAGACTGGTGTGCGTAGTGCGATAATGGGCCCGTGTGCTGGGAAGGCTCCAGTTAGCAGCCCCCGCAGGCCAAAGCGCGTGCGCGCGAGCACTAGCTGCGCTCGGTAATGAGCGAGCCTCGCCTGGCACCCTGCCGCTGTACCTGCAGCGGAACAGATTGGGCGTGCCGCGGCGAGTTATGATCGCCGAGGAGGCCAAGCGTCGCATGACAGATGGGCCGCCATCGAGCGCGCTGGCTCCCGGTCGTCCACCACCACTTACGCTCTGGGTACACGCACATGAACGCACGCACAAACACGCGTGCAAATGCTATCAGTGCCCCCTGGCTGAAAGCATATGAATTGACAGTTATGTCGTTGGACCGCAGTATCAAATCATCAGCAAGTTCACTCACAGAATAAGAATGCAAATAAATAAATAAATAAAATGCACAAAATAAGAAATAAACAAAAAGTGACAGGGAAGGCAAGATGCATGATCGTGTTAACTCACTTCACGGAACACTGGCTCAGTCATAACCTTCTTGCCTGTACATTTGCCACATAATTCAGCAGGGTTGGCCAATAGGCCTATTGCAGGAGACTTGTAATAAAACCCCTTAGCCATGCCAAGGCCCCATAGAAAGAGGCCCATGTGTCGGAAGATTGTAAAAAGACCCTTAAGAGAATTAGGCAGCTGCTAGTCTCCTACATGAAAGGCCACTGCTGTGCAAATCACTTGGTTTCCTCTCTCTCTCTCGCTCTCTCTCTCTCTCTCTCTCTCTCTCTCTCTCTCTCTCTCTCTCTCTCTCTCTCTCTCTCTCTCTCTCTCTCTCTCTCTCTCTTCCTACACAAACATTTCCTGCTCTCTCATCCTGGCCTCTTTAGCCTGCAGTCCCTGTGCTGTGCGCTATGCTAATTGCTCGTCTGTGCTGCAGCTGAGTGACTTAGCAGCCGGCCACCCTGAACATTCTCTGGCAGAGGTGCAAACAGGTCGCAGTGTGGTGAACATTGTCGGAAGCTTTATGTACGAGCATATTAAAAACTGTGTTTATGTCTGCTGTGGATCGCCTAGAATGACAAAAGCATTTCCTTCCTATTGTTAAGAGGATGAAATGCCATTACCTGTTAGATATGTCACTCGCACAGCACAGACAATAGACAATAGTCTCTGTGTGTACTTAGGAGCGAATGCTTACTGCATGACACCTGAGTGCACACACACACCTGTGCTGCTCTCAGTGGATCTGGCCTGACACTGACAGACAATGAGACATGCTTTATTTTCCTCATTTTTACGCTGCATGCCATTTGTCCTTTTTTCTTGCAGTGGAGATACTGCAGTTTATCTGTCCAGCTCCGCACGCACGCACGCACGCACCACCCCCTGCTGGTGTAAATACAGCAGGGTGAAAGGAAGGTAATGAGAAGCACTGGCTGGCTAATCCGTGACGGAAGTCGGTTTCACGCTACTTTAGCAGCCGTGCGGGTCCATGTCTCCGCTTGTTCGAGAGAGAGAGAGAGAGAGAGAGAGAGACAGAGAGAGAGAGAGAGAGAGAGAGAGAGAGAGAGAGAAGACCTGATTACACTCCAAGACCTGTGCCGGTTCTCTGTAAAAGCTGAGGAGAGCTCCAGTGGCCTTGCGTGTCATTAGACAGCATTGTTGCACACCAGAGCTCGGCAGCGGTGGGAGGTGGAGCGGTGATGGAGGGATTAGGGTGCAGGCGCTCCTATTAGCTCCTCCATGTTTGCACAACACGTCAACGAGTTCTGTGCTCGTGAATAAATGGTCAAGTGTCGGCTATTTGTGCAATGAATGCAAGGGCCGGAGTTATGTTTCCCCTAATCAGCGCCGAGTGAAGACTACTTCATCAGATGGGCCATTAGAAAGGCGGCAGGACACGCTGCCGTCCACGTCCTCACATCTGCAAGGTTGCTTTGCAAGACTAAAGTCTCTTTCAAGCCACAGTCATATTTGGTTGATTTTAGTAAATTGAATGTCTTGAGGGAAAAGCTGAGTCTATTGTGAGGAGGGGAGAAAAGCTTGTTTGGCTGCCTTATCAATACAGCAAGAGGGAAAGTGGGTAGATACGTCAATAATGTAACACGGGCAAAAACACTATCATGTAATTGATCACGTTTATATTCAATCTACCTAAAGCAACTCTTTATGTGTGTTCAGTTAAGTGTATATACTGAGCAGCAATACTAAAACATGATCTGGTTGTAACAGTAAAGTTACTTCGAATTAGCTTGAAATAATCAAAACTTGGTGGGTCACTTTGTATCCCAGCACGACACTTCTGATATGCGCTGGTGGTATTTTGACACTTGCATACACTGTAGACATGTAACAGTCCAATGTTTCACTACAGCCTTCCGGACTGGGCATGGAAGGCCGACTTTAAAAGCCTTCCATGCTGTTATAAACAGTGCTTGTATTATCGGATATAAATTGTTACTGTTGCTTTCCTAATGGCATATTCTGATGACCTTCTTCCATGGATTTATGGGGTGTGATGGCTGAGTTTCCAAGGGTTGAGGACCACAGGGATAAATCCCAGTGATGTTGCTCTAAATCTCTCTCTTCATTAATGGTGTTTATAGGTTTCATTTTGCCCCAGGGTAACTGGTCGCAGTCATAGTGACCCATCTGAAATGGGTGTATCACGTTCTAAGAGCAGTGTCACAGAGTCTGAGCACACTTCTTCCCGGGCTTTGACTTTCTTGTCTGCTGTTCCTCGAGGACCCTTGCCTTCTCTCTCAGACTGTGAGTGCTCCATCCTGTGCATGGTCATTGATCATACTACACTATAAGAGACAAGTGTGTGTGTGTGTGTCTGAAACTGCATGAGAGTTTGTGTGCATGTGTGTGTATGTGCCACTTGGTGGAAGCTTGCAGGCACTGGCAGCCCTTCCAACAGAATAGGTAATGTTGAGCCAGTCTGAGCTCAAAGTGCCAGAGTGGATTTCCAATTCAAACGAGGCCCCAGTGTCTGGGCTGCCTGTGTGGAAGTCCTCCGTCCTGTGTTTCTGCTGGGCGATCCTGACAGGCTGTGTCCACTGACACTGCAAATCCCAGGATTAAAGCTATGTGCTGACTGAGTTCCTCATGGAATGAGTGACATTATCATCATATTTAAAATCATAATAAAGTCATACAAGTTAACCAATAGGCATGTTTATGAGGTGAAAATGTTTATGTAATGGGGTGCTAGAATACTAGTGGTTCTGTTGTTTGAAGTTCCTGGCTTGGGGAAAACTGACTTTATTGAGTGATTTATTATAATAGACTATCTGTCATAACATTTTATAATAGTTTTGCCTTGTGAAAGATGGGTTGGGACAGCTACCTTGAAAAGGTGTTCTGTTATGCATTCCTGATTACCAGATTAAACGTCTAAGCAGCAATTTAATTACAACTCATTGCTTTTGACTTTTTAAAACTTTTAAAAACACTTTTCCCCCCAGAAATCATGCACAGTGACTGGATATTTTAAAAAATCTAAGTAAATTGAATTGAGTTAATGAATTCTGGGTGTGTTCTGAAGTTTAAGCAGATAATTCGTGTGTTTCTCTTGAAAGAGCAGAGAGATAGAAAGACAAGTGAGTGATCATGAGGGGCCGCTTAGGTTCCTTACTCTGATGAAGATCTCCTCAGATGTCTGCATGGAGTTCCTTTGATTCTGTGCTAGATTTACTGTTCTGCTCCTCTGGTCAAGTGAAGATCTCTTCAGATGTCTCTGTGGAATTGTTTAGTGTCTGTGCTAGCTCTGCAGTTCTGCTGCTCTGGCCTCTGTCCGGCTTGCCGGTCTCCTCCGGGCTGACTCTGTGTGACACCCAGATCAGCAGGTGGGGATGGGAGGGGCCATCACTCATCCCAACATGCTATCATTTCTGTTTTTAGAACCTCGATTCTTTTTTTGCCTTCAGGCCTGAATTAAATGACCTGAAAATGTAGCAACAAGCTGTGAAGGGCCATGGGGTCCAGAGAGTGACAGAGCAGGCGAGAGGAGGCTGGAGCCATTTCCTTTCTGGGTTTGTGTCCCCATTCTTCTTTCCTCAAGGCTGTTTGTGTAATTACTTCATGAGTTGACACATTTGTCATTTGAAGTGTGCTGCATCGTGTCTGTCAAAGGCAGATAAAATTGACTGCATCATTATACTGTGACACCACGAACAAGGTTTTGATCCTACATGTAGCATTTTAGCTGGAGTATTTTATCTGGAGAGATTGAGAGATTGAGATTTAAAGCATGAGATGGTGTGTTTGCATGTGTGTAAGAGAGCATTAGCACCTATGCATTAGGCCTATGCAATTGGTGTGTGCGCGCGTGTGTGTGTGTGTGTGTGTGTGTGTGTGCTTTTGTGTATGTGCCTAAGACTCCATTCCTATGATTGTGGCGATTTAGGTAACTGACTGTAAGAAAAGCCATCAGGTTGTCAGGGGAATTTACCAGAGCTTGCACTGAAATGGAGATAGTAACAGAAACATTGGAAGGGGCTGTGATAATGGCCATGACAGAAAAAGTAACAAGCCATTTGCATGTATGTGTATCAGGGAGATTAAGTAGCTGGAGACGAGAGTTTGCGCGTGCGCGCGCGCACGCGCGTGTGTGTGTGTGTGTGTGTGTGTGTGTGGGTGGGTGTGGGTATGTTCCATGGCACCATAGTTGTACTCTACTGTAAATCAGTCATTGGTGTGAGACCAGAGCTGGACACTGATACCCTTCAGCCTGATTCTGAGAGCAGCTTCACACCACACCTGCCAACATTCAACAACCACCTTTCACTGCAAATTCACATCAGCAAAAATGGTGTATATTTTTATACTTGGGGGAAAAAAACCCCACCTCCATTTGTTCCTTTTTTGTTTTTTGCAGAAAAGGCGGGTGTTTTTGAGTCCTTTTGGGATTCTGCTCATTGTTTTGACCCTGTTTGCATGTTTGTCAGGTTCTATTGCCTCAAAGACAAGAGGAGACTAAAAGTGAGAAAGATTGTCATCGAGATGGAGCTGCCCTGCCATCAAGATAAAAATAAGCTTTGTGTGTACGAGAAGAAAAATATTTTTTGTCTCTTGTTTTCACGTCTCTTGCTCTCTGCCTCCCTCTGCCCCTTTTGTTCAGGTCTTCTGATCCTTGTATGGAATCCATGCTATTCTTGCCAGGAGCTCCTCATACTAGATCTCTGCATGCTTTCCTGCAACATCAGTGCTGGTACTTTATCTTGGCAGTGCTGAAGCATGCCAAAACATAGGCACTTGAAAAGGGGAAACACACAAACAGGCACGCACACACACACACACACAGTGGAATGTGTGTGTCCGTGGGGTGGGGGGGGTGGGTGTTGAGAGCTCCCGCATTGTCGGTGGAGGTTAAATGAGACTGAAGAGTCCTGAGATGCTTCCGTGATAATGGGGGCAGAGCTGGCGTTGCTAGATAAGAGTGTGTTTACATCAAGGAGGTGGCTTCTTAATGATGCACTTCCAGCAGAGCAAAATCCACATATGATTGTCCCTTTGCTCATCAAATCCTAAATTATGATTGGATGCCCATCAGCAACACCTCTGTTGCTGTGCTGACCTCTCTGTGCTGTGATTGACAGGATATGAGGGAGCATTAAGCTGTGGGAACTAATAATTGCATTTTCACGTAAGTGGAATGTGTAATAGATAACATTTTGTTTGTGTGCCTGCCCTCATGGTCCCCGTGTGGGCGATGCCAGGAGCGTCAGCTGATTGGCGATCAGACAACAGCAGGCTATTTTAGCAACCAGGTCCTACCAGCACAGCAGCCAGCCCCGTGTGATGACTAAAATCAGTACGTGGGGAAGAGCAGGGTTGAAGATGGTTATCTTTGCTTGGCGTAACCCCACCCCTCCCCTTTTAGAGAGCACTGCGGAGGTTTTGCAAGGTTCACTGGAAATCACAACTCCTGCCAGTCAACCATGGTCTGCTTTCCGGTTTGACAGTAATACCAGTCGCTGTTTTTTTGCTCCGTTGCCATGTGTGTTTAGAATAGTCTCTTTGTTTCTCTCCCCCTGCTCTCTCTCCCACACTCTTTCTCTCACCCATGCGCGTACACACTCGTGTACACACACACACACACACACACACACACACACACACACACACACACACACAGACACACACACATTTAAATGATAATGCCTGACTGCAAGCCTAAAGCAGCTATTGTGGTGTTATCTTGGGCATTAGCAATTCTGCATTGCTTGAATTTTAAGTGGGATTTGAAGGAAATAGCAGGTAGTTCTGTGTACAATCAATAAGTGGTTGTATCTGATTAGGTATGGGCCTGTAATTACCATTTGGAATCTTTAGCCTCATTTGAAATATGCAGCTCTGTAACTAGGTCTGAAATGGACTGATCTTTACGGTGGTGAAGAGAAACATATTGTGTAGAATGTCTGCATGTACTTTAGAGAACTGAAAAAGTTCATGTCAGGGCCTCCAAAATGATGAGACTTTAGACAACCATTTCCTGTACACTGTTGTGAAACTTTGTTCACAGCTTTGTAGGTGTTCCACCCAGCTATCAGGAGAAAGTGTGGTCACTCTGAGAAGTGGCATTCTAATTTATCAGCATCTAAAGTGTGATCAGTGGTGTTGCTTAAGGTGATAAGTGTCTGACTTTCAAATAGGTAGAAACATGTGTTTGTGTACATCTTTGTGCTTTTGCGTGTGGCCACGTGTGCATGTGCAGGCACGTGTGTGTTTGTGTGACACTGTGGTTTTATGGCACGTCAACATGACGAAACAGGCTGCGATGAATATCACTCCCTCCAACCATGCACGCAAACACACAATAACACAAACCACATCATTAGTGTGGTATGAGAATCCCCACACTACCTAGCTTCCCCCACCTGATGTCCCCCTCCCTCCCTCCCTCCCTCTCTCCCTCCCTTCCTCCCTCTGTCCATCCTTCCATCACTCCATCCCTCCCTCCCTCACTCCATTTTTAGTTCCTTCTTTTGCAAGGACCCATAAATTACACGCTGACAGCAGCTTTAATTTGTACAGAGTGTGCTTGACTGCCTTCTCTCTCGCACTCACACATACATACACACACACACACATACACACACACACGCACACAGGCTGCCATAATGAGGTCAATATATATTCATTGTGGCATCACTCGATGCGGAAGATAACAGTGTACTGTGCGCCCCTTCTATCTTTCCCAGTGACTGTGAAGAGGCTCGGACTGGCAGCTGGTACACGCAGGCAGGGCTGGGAGGACCGGACGCCTCATCACTAATGTATGGTTTGGGCAGCGCCACGATTTAACTAATCACACACACTCTTTCATCCTCTGTGCATGCGCGTGTGCGCGTGTGCGTGTGTGCGCGTGCATGCGTGCCTGAGTGAGTGTGTGTGTGTGTGTGTGTGTGTGTGTGTGTGTGTGTGTGTGGGTGTGTGTGTGGGTGTGTGTGTGGGTGCTGTGAGTGTGTGTGTGTGTGTGTGTGTGTGTGTGTGTGTGTGTGTGTGTGGGTGCTGTGTGTGTGTGTGTGTGTGTGTGGGGGGGGGGGTGCTGTGTGTGTGTGAGTGTGTGTGTGTGTGTGTGTGTGTGTGTGCGCGTGCATGCGTGCCTGAGTGAGTGTGTGTGTGTGTGTGAGTGTGAGTGTGAGTGTGAGTGTGTGTGTGTGTGTGAGTGTGTGTGTGTGTGTGTGTGTGTGTGTGTGTGTGTGTGGGTGTGTATGTGTGTGTGTGTGTGTGTGTGTGTGTGTGTGTGTGGGTGCTGTGGCCGAGCACCTCTTTCATTGCTTGCCAGCTCTGCATAATTGATGACCCTGATGTCGTCCATTCAAACCAAGCCTGGTTCTTCTTACCCTGTCTATCATGTTGTCTGTAGGTTGAACTGCAGTGATCTATGTGATATCTGTCCTGAAATGAGTGGAATCATCACAACTTGCTCTCACTTTGAGAAACACATGCTTTTAAAACTTTTTTTAACCACCCTGACAGATCTGGAGCTTGAAATTATATTACCCACAGTCTTTATATCCAGATAAAACAAATTGTTCTTGTGATATCCAGCCCTCATTGTGTTTATATTTAATTCCCCCCCCCCAATCATACTGAGAGCACCTGAGCAATTAAATTAGAGCCTCTGAAGGATTCAGCCAATCACCTCCTGCCATGTTAACATGACCATGATAATTAAAATCTGCTGACAATGGGCTTTTTAGTTTTTGATGGTTCCATGATCCGTATCAGGGTGGATAACTGCAGTTTGTTTGGTAATATGTATATAAACTCTGCAGGTATATCTGCAGGACTTGGCTTGGCCGTGCATGAATTTGTGCGGGTGTCTGAATATTTGTTCAGACACCACGTCTGTACATTTTGACACACACACACACACAGAGAGAGAGAGATGTAATGAGACACACCTGAGAAGTCTATTTATGCTTCTGCTTATTCCAGGTAGTAATAAATGGAGTGATATAGGTTCAGATTTTAAACATGCGCTCATGCTGAAATATACATTCCAGGTGAACATTATGAAGTCATCCCCACCTAGACATGGACTTCAGTGTCTAACCAGCCATTTTAGATGGCCCAGTGAGGCGGAGCGGAGTGGGAATGAAATGAGCACTGTAATGTTTTCGGAGTGCTTTTCCCAGGCGTGTCTGCAGCCTGGGAGTCATTGGGGTGGTGGATTGGAATTAATTTACGGATATCCCCTTTAAAAACCCGTGCATGATTAATGAGCGGTAATTTCATGCTCTGAGCATCAATTTCCCCCTCCTAAAATTATACTGGTTCCCCAGTGCTTCATCATCGAAAATGTATCAGTTGTAGCCAACTTTTATAGACCTGATGGGCCTGTTCCTGCAGACTTCAAAAAGAGCTTGACTTTTAGGAGACAACAATAGGGGAAACTGGCAAGGCTGGGAGGGGTCCGGAATGTTCCGGTGGGAATTGCAGAGTTCAGGGCTGCCAAGGAGATCTGCGCAATTTGCGCCTGGCCATTGAAACTGTCAGCTGAACATCAAAAGTTAATTCTGTTGTCCCTTAATAAAGGAAAACCTCTGAGATTTGCAGGACGTCCTCTGTGCACAGGAGCAGGAAATACCGAAGAGTGGCATTTAGATGAACTATCATCGGAACAAAGCCGAGGTAAACCGAGAATCTGCTTACAATTCCACCCTGTTGTTTTAATAGGTGCTCTTCAAACACACAATCCAGGTTCCCGCTCTGGAAAAACACAGAGTCACAGGTGCTAGTAGCGGGGCCTTCTGGGCAGGTCATATTTGCCTGATGCTGTTTAAAAGTCGTTTTTATCCCCCAGTGTCATGAAGGAATTTGAATGCAGCATCACTGGAGTGCAGACTTTGGTTTTTTTCTCATCAGGTTAAGTCTTTTATTGCATTTATAGCTGTATTGGGTGTATGGGAGGTCAGCGGATGGGGAAAAGGTCGCACTGACAGTCTCAGATCTCTCTGGTGAGGCTGCATCTCTCTGCCCATGTGTGTATGACGGATGTTAGGATAGAGCAGGATAGAGGTGTGTGTGTGTGTGTGTGTGGTTGTCTAGCCTCAGGGTCAATAGCCTCCTCTGCTGTGATGGTTTCAGGCCAGCATATGCTACTGTAAATACTGTATTTAAAAATATTTTCATTCTAAAATGTCTGTGTAGTTGTTTTTGATCTCACTCTGCATTCCCACATTTTGCTTTTATCTTTTACACCTAGATCATTTTCAATTAACCAAGCTGCAGTTAAATTCAAACACCATTTCAAACAGCATTTCACCATGTCATTTCCATATCACAACAATGGCAATAACACGGGGCTACTTACTATTCTGAGCCAAAAATGCAACGGGGGAAACACTTTGCAACTAATCCAAATGCGAGCGGTCATTACTGGCACTTTTGATGGACGACTCAGTTGGCAGAGAGGTTGCGTCAAGAGGCCGAGCTGTGCACTCATGCTGGCGCTATCGGTGCGCCTCTGTTTATCTGCCCAGAGATCTGTCACTCTCGCTCCAGTTGTGGCAGAGCTCTGAACAAACATTCATCTTCGAGCAAGGTGGCCCGAAGGGTTAAACGCCGTTACCGCCTTGCACTGGCTTTGTTTTCCTTTTCAACCACAAAAAAAAAGAGGGAGATTAAAGTCTCCGCAAACATTTCACAGCTGCTGGTAGCTGTTTGCTTGCTCTGTGTTCAGCCTGGCAGAGCTGTGAAGTTTGGCCATTTCTCGGAGTTTCCCAATTCTGTGTACCCGAACTGACCAGCTTGTTAAAAGGGTAACGCAATGTCCTTGTTTGGAAGTCCACGTTGTCTTTCTAAAGCCCCAGCCAAATGCTGGTGGAGGCATAACAACTAAACGTGCCATTGGACCTCTGACCCCTTGGATGGACTGTGCTGGGAGCTGGAGCAAGGCCTTTCTGGGGATGTTTGTATTTCTGAGAATTGGGATCTGTTGAATTGAATTGAATTGAATTTATTTTATATATATATATATATATATATATATATATATATATATATATATATATTTTTTTTTTTTTTTTTTTTTTTTAATTTATTTTTTTTTTTTTTTACTTTGTATTTTTTGCTCTGGTGTTACCACACAGATACATGCCTCAGACCATCCTTAATTTCAGTGTCATGACAAATGATTACCAAAATCAATCCCCAAAATCAGAAAAAGATGCCCAAATATGCCCCAGGTGTATCAGTGAGTGTAGAAGGTCGGACAGCCCTTGTATATAATGCAGTCATTTATTTCACACCAAGTCTGCTTGAGTGCAACACTTTATTTGACTCAAAAGTCTACTTGAGCCTTGTTGCATTATATACCAGTGCTGTCTGACCACCTTCGCTGATTTCTTCCACGGATTCGGGAATGTCAGAAATATTTCTTCAAAGAGTGAAGAACTATTCATTCAAGCTTAAACAGCTATCCGGCATGTTCAACATTAAAAGGCAGAGCAAAAGACTCCCCGTGTTGACCCAGAGGCTCGACAACCAGGTGCCACTGCCCCCCCCCCCACAGGGCACTGCTTCTGTGGTGGAAGCCTCCACACACCAGGTTCACTGTCCTTCTGCGAGCTTTCTTAAAGTCAGCTTTCTAATGAGAGAGAGAGAGAGAGAGGGAGAGAGAGACCTTGACCTAGGGTCTGCCGCAGATCTAGATCTGAGCAGGGGTGTATCTGTATTGATACGGTAAAGGTAGCGGTCGAGACGCAGGGCCTGGCAGTAACTTCTCGCCGCACAAAGCCGTGGTAATGACAAAGAGGAATGCCTTTCTTTGGCAAACAAGAGAGCAGAATTCCGCACTCATCGCTGCCGCCACCCTGATCGAAAGGAGGGTGCAGCAGGAGAGGACGCTTAACGCACAGCTACACACATAGCAACCCCTCCTCCTGTGTGTGCTCGGCCAATATTGACTCAGTCTGTGGTCTAACACAGCCACTATTGAGTTTGGCCATTCAAAATTCTGTTTGGGAAGCATTAGAGCAACAGTAAAATAACAGCTCAGACCACCCCCCCTAACACCCCCCCCCCCCGCCCATCCCTTCCCCAGCAATTGTACTGGGAAAGCTGAACAGGAAGTGAGATCATGACAAGCAGGTGGTTGCTGTGGCACCACAGCTTCTTTTAACGTTATTATCCAAATAATAGTGCTTGGAAACCCATTTCCATGTTAATCTAACCTCTGCGGGTTCTAGGCTGGATTAATGTTTTGCAAAGTGTGTGTTACGTAGTTTTGTGTGTTATTTGACTTCAGTGACATCAGCCGTCAGCATTATCTGGGTTAGTTCTCCATCAGGTGCAATATAGCCTTGGAACGGTGATTAGCCTTGGCATTGTCTCAGTTTCCCCTGACCTGATAACAAGTTTATAACCTTTAACAGACAAGTACTACCTCAGTATCAGCCATTACTAAAACAACCATTTACTCGAACAACATAATCAGGGTCTTATCGCCAGCCGTTGAGGAACTAAAAGGACAGTATGTGCTTCCTGAGATGATCCTCTCTAGCCATTAGGCCACATCATGCCTTCTGCGTGGAATACACAGCGGCACGGAGGCAGGTGGTTTGCAGCCAAGATGGCGGGCCTCTGATGGGCAGTGCTGCCATCTCCTGGATGGAGCATTGTTCATGGCTCTAGTAGGAGCTGATCTCTGTTTTTATAAACTCTTTACTCACGAGCGAAGGTATTTGTTTATTAAATTTGTTTTCCTTTCCTTCTTTTTTTGGCTTTTTTAATAAAAAGAAATAAGCAATATTTATTGAAAGATGCTCAGTGTGTTCCCTTTGCAAAAGAGTTCTTTAGTAACAGGTCGCATAACTCCGGGCCAGATTACTCTTGTCCAATCATTTGTTTTCATTGCTCTCCTTATCTGCCCTCTGAAAACACTGGTCCTAAAAAAACAAGTCAGTCCACAAATAGTCAACAAGTCGAATGCTTGCTTGCTCTCTCTCGCTCTCTCTCTCTCTCTTGCTCTCTCTCTCTCTAACTGCACGCCAAAGTCTGCCTGTGCTACACCATCCCCCAGGAGAGCCCGACCTCAGGACTCGTCCCGCTCGACCCAACGCACATCAGGTAGCGTTATGGGACGTCAGCAGTGCTAAACACGCCAGCCTGTCAATAAAACACTTAGTAAATATTAGTGTTGGTAGGCTTACGGCATACGTGGAAAATATCAGTGCCATTGATCGGTTTATGGATTCTTGGGAAAAGAACTAAAGGACGGCTAATGGTAGGGTGGTGTGCATGGAGCCGAAGCCTGTTCTCTATTAGAATCCACGAGGTGTTTGAGTAAACATGCGCAGGTAGCTCTGGGCAAACAGAGCAATGCCTCAGGAGTCTTGGCCTTCCCGTGTTAGCTGTGCAAACCGAGAGAGAGAGAGAGAGAGAGAGAGAGAGAGAGAGAGAGAGAGAGAGAGAGAGAGAGAGAGAGAGAGAGAGAGAGAGAGAGAGAGAGAGAGAGAGAGAGAGAGACTGCGCAAGCACAGACCAGCAGAAAACCCTGTGGAAACAGTTGCTGGTTTCTCTTCTCATGATTAAACAGACTTATGTCCCTTTGCCAAGCAAGGTGGAACAAGTCTCTGTCTCTCTCTCTGTCACACACCCCTCAAACATACCTCCACACAAATAAAATAATATAATGCAACTTCGTTGCGACTTTTTTACATAGTGCCGTTTACCCGGGTTGTGAATGCTCTCCTTCGGAGAGTCCTCCAGTGAAGCATGGACACCCACAGCCGTCAGAGTGCGGTAACTGCCACTGACTCCGTCCCTCCGCGTCACGCTTTCTCTCCTCCACGCTTCTGTCCCTTAAGCTCCAGAGGCCGGCTGAGTGGGGGGCTGAAATTACTGCTTTCATTTCCAACTGCATTGGGGGGGAAAGGGCCCTCCGCTCCTGAGTGCCGCGTTCAGATGCGACGGAGGATCTCAAGCCCTGAGAGCTCTCGAGCCCGCCGGCTGACTCGAAAAGATGTGGATCTCTGAGCTTGGCTAATGCCGTCTAATCCCCACATCCTGCCTTCTGCATATGCATGGGTGCGCCCTGCCAATTACGGGCAATGGCTCTTTCTGGACTCATTAAGCCAGGCGGCTTTGGGACGTATGCAGCGTTTAATCTTGTGTGTCTTTGTGTGTGTGTGTGTGTGTGCTTGGGTGTGTGTGTCTTTGTGTTTGTTTGTGTGGGTGTGTTTACAGATGTTTTCATTGTTTTATTGGTTGTTCACCAGACCTTTTGCCTTTGACTGATATATTACTCAGGGTCATAGTAGATGTTTCTTGTACAAGCTGACAATTCCTCTGTAATCAAATGGCTATTAACGTTATCATTGCTGCACTAAAGATTACCAGGATCCAAGGGCTGTACCTTGAGTAAATTGTGTTGCTTGCTCTCTCTTTCTCCTCCTCCTCCTCTCTCTCTCTCTCCCCCCTGACACACACTCTTATCACCTGCTTGCACACTCAATCTCAAACACAGGCAGGTTGTAAATCAGCTCTGAGGAAGCCCAGTCTTAACCCAGCTCAAGTTGCTTTGTGTGCAAGTTGCTTTTGCGTCAGCCACTCACACCACAACAGCCGAAATGTGATGATTTCCCCTTTCCATGAGATAAATGAGTCACTTATTCACTGATTACCGCCCACCCAGTCCTGAGGCATGTGGGATTTCTCAACACACTCTATTTCGTACCCTAAAGCGGCTGTGGTGCACACGCTTGCGGCTTGTGCCAGAAGCGTTCTCACCCATCGTGTGCCCCTCTAATGTTCCACTCCAGTCACTGAGCCATTGACTGCCGGGCAGGCGTCACATCCAAGGCGTGAAGGCGGGTGCTGCTCGAGGTTGCCGGCAGGCTCCTCCCCTGTCAGGGCGGTGAGCTCTGTGGCAGCCCGAGGGGCTCCAAAGTCGTAAATCGCATTAGGTGTTCTGCTTACCGGTAGCCAGGGCCACGGCGGAGCCTCACGCCCATTTAAGTGCTGCAGCAGAGAGGCACACCATAGCTAGAGCCAAACAAGGCACTCAATCATGCTTTAAAAGGGCTGCGGGAAGGAGGCGGGCCCAGGCGGTGGCATTCATCAGCTGTTCACTGTTTATCTTTTGAAATAGTCAGACTTATTATTCATATGTGCTTTGTCGAGAATCAAGATGCAGGTTTCATGCTGTTATTGCTTTAGAAGGGATCTGTTGTCATCGGTATTTGTTTTTGCATTGGAGAGCGAGTGAGAGTGAGGGAGAGAGAGAGGAACACTCTATCTGTTCATACTGTCATCACAGAAGGATTACTGCCAGCAAAAGTATCACAGCCCATCTGGGACTTGCTGAACCACAGCTCTGGTTAAATCTGCCTTAGAGAGAGAGAAAACCCGTAACACCACTTTGGGCTGTAATGATTATCCCCTAACAATGCTTTCCTTCACTCGTGGTAAAAATGTCTCTGGGCTTTCATTGTTTTTGGCACTGTTGCCTCAAGTAATCCCAGACTCAGCCTTGACGATGGTGGTGGTGCGTCGGGGGGCCGGGGGGGGGGGGGGGGGGGGGGGGTTTCGCTAGCTTAAGAACAATCGCTGCAATTGTCTTTGTTTTTTCCTCCTCGCACCAGCGCTACTGTCCCGCTCAGGAAGCGCCAAGCTATTAGTCCACAGCGTGGGGAATTACGGCGAGGCCCCAAACGCCCAGCTGTTTACCGCACATAGAAATGAAAGTGCTATGCCAGCCGCTGCGCAGTATCTCTCTGCAAGGCTCCCCGTGTGGCTGAGCTGGAAGCGTGGCGGGGCAGCTCATTAAACAGGGACTAACGAGTGCGTTTTACAGGCATTACGCTGACCACGCGGCCCAGGGAATGTTGGGCTGGAGCTTCCATCTGTCCGCATCCAGGGTGTATGCTAAGGCTGCTTCTGGTGCCAAAACCAAGCTAGCATTAGTCCCAACGCTCGTTCACCCGAGCAATAGGGCACTGAGTAAAGGTAAAGGCAGATGTGGTGTATGAGGCCTTTTATTAGGTAGATATTATTGTGGTGTAAAGTAAACACAGTTTTCTCTTCCACTGGGATCCTTTTAAACTGCCATCTCAGCTTTGCAGGCGCCGATTGGAAGGCAGTGAATGGAACTACAGCTATATAATCCTGACACTGCCAGACTGGTCCATGCTTTAACTGTTATGAGCAATCAAATTAGTTTGTCATCTGCATTGGGCAGGCTCGCTCGTTTAAGCTGGCTGCCAGTTGATCCATTTCTTAACAAATCTTCTTTTAATAAAAATGTGGCCTAGCTATATATTAGAAGCTACAACAGATGCTCAGAAACACAGGTGAGTATCACAGCCTATGTTTCACCTGGAAGGGTTCAAAGGAAATACTGCGGCTTTAGAGTAACCAGACAGCGCTTAACACCTTGGACACACAAGCTGCCTCTCCTGCTGTATCGAGTTGCCTCCAAACCTCGCTCTGCTCAGTAAACGAATCCCACGATGGTGTAATGTAGTCCAGTAGTCCAGTGCTCAGATGGATGCACGCGTTAGATTACATCAACAGGAACCTGAGCCTGGGGTGAGACAAGGCAGCACGCTGATTAGCCGTTAGCATGCACCTGAGCAGAGACACAGAAGCAGAGACATTACCTCACTTGCTGCATGACAATTACTTAATGGAGAGAGCTCATCTATATGTCTCTCTCTCCCTGTTACATACATGTACACACGTGTGCACACACACACACACACACACACCACGCACACACACAATACCCCACTCTCCTTATTCCTCAGTCACCTGCATGCACCTGGATGGAGACAGAGACAGTGGAACATCACCTCACATCACTGCACTGAAGGTCACCTCCATAATGGAATAATCTGTATTTCAGTACTCTGTCTCTTCCACACTCACACACACACTCACACACACACACTGTATCCAGAGACTGGTACATCATCTCTCTCTCTCTCTCTGCTTCTCCTTTCAGGTGCAGTTGTAGCTGCTGACATACTGAGCCGTAGCGTCGGTGTGTCTGTGGGCACAGGTTGTGTGGCTGCAGCACGTTCCTGCTGTATTATTGAGAGAGTAGGTTACTAATTGAGCTTTAATGCCAGTCATTGCGCTCCTGCGAGTGTTTGAGCACGCAGAGAAAGTTAAGATCCCGATAGATGATAGCTGGCTGTTTGCGGCTACCCAAAAGGTCGACTCTGACGGTGTGTGAACTCCTGTAAACCGCTGAAATAAAACACACATACACACACACATGCATGCACGTGCGCGAGCGCTCACACAGTTACTCACACGCTCAAATGCTTGCACGTGATTACATATGCGTGCGCATTCCTTCACACACCCAACTCTTACCAACAGCACTAGTTTCGCAGTATGTTCTGTGTCAGCTGTCGCATCATGATGAGTAGATTCCACCTCATTTTCTGGAACACAGCAAGCGAATAAGTGTCACCTCGCTTATGGCTTAACACATAACATGAGAGGTGTGGTTTAAGCCACTCATAGCATAGCTTTCTTGTTAATATCAAAATAAGAAACTTCAGGTTGATGGCTAAGGTCAAAGTTGCATGCACTAAGGTTTTTCCCACGTATGTGTTAACAAAGTAACCTCATTTACATGTTGAACAGCTGGGCATTACAGCAAGAAACTCATCAGTATCATTCTAACTGTTATCATTCTCCAAGCCCACTCTTTTATTCGCATTACACACACACACACACACACACACACAGTGTGGGCATAGCTACCATCCCATAATACTCACAGTACTGATAAAGCACAGCAATAATTCATTTTCAAAAACCCAGACACTGGCTAATTAACACTGTGAATTCAAGCAGAAAGGTGGTGTTTCCCCAGGAAGTTTAATTGTGCTGTGCACATAGCAATTTAATGGCTCAAATGGAGAACTCTAATAACCTCCTGAATATGTGTGGTCCTCTGAGACTTCTGAACATGTCTGTTTTTTCTTTCTTTCTTCACTCCAGCCTAATCAAGCTTAGTTTTACCTGAGCATTTTTTAATCACTTACATAATAGACTTCAGTAGGTTTTTCACCCAAGGTTAATTACGTGGCACAGAATTCAGTTTTTGTCATATGCTGATTGTGAACTCTTAGAAATGTCTGTGCATTTATGCAGTGGCTGCCCTGTCATGGTTTACCGTGGCTTTTATTGGAATAAAACAGGAAAGAGCAAGCTACCTGCTAGACTGTCATTTAGTTTCAGCAGAAGAATAGCTGACAAGTAGCTTTAGGTGAGGCTGCCATTCGAGAAACTGTTATGCAGCTGGCTTAACAGTACACTGGCATACTGACAGCTGACAAATTTGCATGTAGATGTATAATTTAAACACGACACCAACAGGATCTAAGGATCTAAAAAAATGTAAAAAAAACACACACACACACACACAAATATGTAGAGAGGTGAGATGTAGCCTATGTCAGGAAAATTTGTGGCAGGGGTGTCAAGCTTGAAGCTACATTACCAAACGTATTTGGTCAGGTAACTAGGGACTGATTAACCAAACAAAATGTTTTCATAGCCTCCCAACCATGGTTTATTTAAGCTATGAATGGCTGGCTACAAATAGAATGGAACTCTGAACCCAAATAGCAATATTCTAAAAAAGCTCTGTTTTGAATGAGCAGGTCTAAAGTTAGAGGCATGTACAGAAAGTAAAGTTTAAAGTTAGAGGCATGTACAGAAATACGAGGTTACACGAGCAAAGATGGGGTCTTATTTTGTGCTCTTTAATTAGTTGGGTTTTTTTGGGGGTTTTTTTAAAGCTATGGTTGATTTGATGTGCGGAGCACGGTACACAAGAGACAGCCAAAGATATGTTTCCAAATAAAGGGGAATAAAAAGTTGGTAATACGATATTTTTTCCATTTTCTGTTCATTATCATTTTTATTTTCCTAACCCTTTTCCCTTCCTCTTTTCATCTTTTTTTTATTGTTGTTGTTTTTTTTCCCCCAGTTTTGTAACATTAAACTGTTCTCACAGTTCTTTGGGGTGGCTGCTACAAGAACTAGTGATCACATTCTCTTTTCTATCGTCTGTGGTGAAAAGGCATTGTAAGAAAAGTCTGTATCTCTGACAGGAACCTGAATGGCCACCCACTGCAACGAGCCCTTAGTCTCTAGGGGATCTTATCGTGAGTCAACCTCCTACTATTCCAGAATCTGATCCGCTGCTGAAAGAGGGAGAGAATGTATTGTAATGCTTTAAAAATTTTAAATGCAAAAAAATCTTTTTAAAATGGGTAATAATGCAAAATAATCCAGCATCCTGTATCTGAAATATCACCTCTTCCCTTGACATTGCCGTGTGTCTTATATGTCACCGATTACTTTCTCAGTTCACGTTCTGTTGCATAGTTAAACCCGTTTTGGATAAGAGCTATTCAGCAGGGCAGGTGAATCCATGGAAGCCACGTCCTGTCAAAGCCGATGCTCTAAATTTAGAGCTTTTACTTGCTCTCGCTGAAATGACACTCAGTGGGATTATTTTGCTTCACTGGAATGTCACTTGGCCAGACCGGAGTATTCTGAAAGGCAAGGTATGGAAGGGATACTTGACAGTATTTTGTTGTAAGCCCTTCGATAAATCTGGGCATTAGTGGTTCCACCCAAGGTGATGGGCCTATACAGTTCAGCAGTGACGCGCCAAACAACAAAGACCAACAAAGATAATGTAGTAAACCAGTCTTAACTATCCTAAAAACAGTATACACCGATTCACCCTGAGTTGACAGTCAGCCTTCTCAAATGATAAAGAAACAGAACACACATGCTCAAAATCCTTTATCTAATCTACATTTTTAGGGATGAGTGGTTGATTTACAGTGTTAAGTGCCAAAATGTCAGCACATCCGTACACAAACACACACACACACACATTAAACATCCTCAACTTTTGCAAATGGGCATTGACTTTACAAGCCCCTTTGACATAACCTTCTCTCAGAGCTCAGTGAGATGTATTCCTCTGGTGAGGAAATGTTTGCCTCCCCACTGTTCTCCACGTTCTGCTGCCTAAACTCAGTCTGCAGGCCTGACTGTGTGAGACATTTAGAGATAACAAACAGTTCATGCTTCAGAAGTGAATCACTTTTTCCGTTACTGTTAATGTTGTGAAGGAGTGAAATAGCAACATGTTTCTCCTTTTTAATGTTTTTTATATATATATATATATATATATATATATATATATATATATATATATATTTATATTATCACAAACTGCTTTGTAGTTTGATCTTTTTAAAAAAATCAAACTCAGCTCTTTTAAAGTGAACCAGAAAGAGAACCACTTGCAATTGACCTTAGTTCATTTTATGTCCAAAATGTTAGTGAACTTTAAGTAAGAATCGGTTCTCTTTCTTGTCCCCCTTAACACTGTTGAGACCTCAGACGTGTTAATCACACAACAGCACCTTTAGAACTCACACCCCCCTGTGTGTAACATTGATGTATGGGTAGTGTAGTCAAGACAACCATGTTTCATACTGCTGTTATTTGGGTCAACAGCATTTTTATGAATTAAAAAAACAGATGACATAACTGACATATCAAAACAGTTTTAAAAAAAGAGTGAGAACAAGCATGGGGGACAGATTGTGAAGGTTGTCACTGTCTGTATATGGCAAAAGCATTACGCGTCGCCGTAAATAAAAACCTGAAATGGACGGTGTTGCTTTGATTTCACAGCGCACAAATCAATCGGAAACGGAGGACAGCGCGGACCTCAAAAGAACCTTACTGGGATTGCCTCAGGGGGTGTTCACACACAGGTTCTTTTGGGGTCCATTTAGAGGGTCTGAGCTTGTTTGACGTATTCGCATATACAAAAGCAATCATGACTCAAGTGTGAAAACTCCTTTAAGAATATGTTAAGGATATGTATTAAGAATATGCACAAATGTTTTTTGCATGCATTTACAAAACTCTATTCAATATGCTGTATGATCTACAATAAGATATATTTGTCTCTATAAAATTGTCTGTTCCAAGTAATCTGCAGAGCGGTTGGGACTGTGGTGGGTCTTCGGGGCCATGTGACCCCTTGGGTGTGTGTGGTCCGATTTCCCTCCACCACCCTGTGCTGAATAGCTGGAGAGTGACGCACTGAACTGGGGCCTATAGCTGATGTCTTCCATTTCCCTGCAGTGCCTGTGAGAAAATCTCACCCACTTCACACATATTCCATGAACTTAGGACTCCTTGTCCCCTGGACTGACCGAAGAGCTTCTGCGTTGCCTCTTAGTATTAATCCCCAACACTGGATGTCATTGTTGATTGAATGGCAGAATCTGGTGTTGCAGTTCTTAGGGGCGGTTTTTAACAAACAGAGGTGACTGTAGCTCTGTAAAATCTTCATAAGGATCACAGGGCTTCTATAAAACATTCTTCAGATAACAGGACAGTATTAAACCTCTATTCTTCTTGCCTGAGAAGTGAAAGCTCTCAGCTCTGTCTGAGTCCAAGAGGAATTTCAGGGATTCCTTACTTTATTACCGTCGCTTACGGCAGGTCCTGGATCAGCCCAACTTTGCCAGGAGTCGGGAGAGGTGCGTCACTGATGACTGCGCTCACCACGCCACATGGATTTAAAACAAATACGACAGTGTATTAGGTGTATGTATTTTTCATGCAGCTTCGGGCCCAGTTTATTAGCAGCACACAATACCTGCTGGGCGAAAACAAGTTTGAATCGTCTCTGCCGTTACTGGGCAAGCAAACAGGCACTCTCGGCTACGCGGGCCGGCAAGAAACTCACAGAAATGCATCGCTTGTTTTCCATGTGGTATTAGAGGTCTTGTGCTCAATTCTCGGGTAAATTTTGCTTAGCGGCGAGAAAAAGAAAAAAAAAACGAATAAATATTTTCACGGAAGCTGGCTCTAGTTGGAAAAAAGTATGCCTGTGTTCACCCTCTTTCTGTTTCGCTTGCTTTCCCCGCTTGAGCCGATTTCTTCTCTCGTCCTTTTCCCCGTTTTTTTTTCTTTCCGGAGGAGCAGCGGTCTGTGGTTTCAGGACCAACCGACACGCTTGTTTATTTTTCCCATGCCTACTGCAAATTCCAACATTTCCCCTCGCTGAAAGGATCCGTGTGTGACCGAGCCAGCGCGGCCCGAGAAGAGAGGGCCTGGAAGAAAGAAGGCAAGCTAGGAAAATATCAACAAGTCGTCATTGACATCAGAACAAAAACAAACAGACCCCGGAATAAGGAGCTGCGAAAGAGCTTTTTTTTTTTTTTTTTTCTTCCATTTTTTACATTTTTTATTTTATTTTTTTTTCATGAGGAATCTGTTTCATGTGGTTTTAGGCATCTCGCCAGCCAAATCTAATATGGATTTATATACAAAGAAAGTGCCTAGTTTAACATAATGAATATTCAATCATGCGTGGACCCTGTAAAGCAATTTCACATGAGTAATTGAAAGCAGACTTTGTTTATAAAAAAAAAAAAATAAAAAAAGGAGGGGAAAAAAATAGAAAGCTAAACTGTTGACCCAAAGGGGCTTGAAAATCTCACGCTGGATTAAGTGTTTGCACTGTTGGCATGGACTCCCAGCAAACGGGGCTGAATTCCGGCACTGGATCAGTGCATTCGAACCCCTGTGATCTGGTTACTGAGTGATGTCAGTGCAGAGGGCCACGCTCCCCTCCCCAGGAGCCTGCCTGGACCCCGCAATACTGCGCTTATGAGGGGAGGTGTGTGAACAAGGCCGGTTTCCCACCTGCATAGGTTCGCCATTCATCCGTCCAGGGCTGTGAATAAGATCAGAGGTCTCACCTTGTATCGCTGTGCTTGTGCTATGCGTGACCCTTTCCTCTGACAGTGCAGCTTGTGTTAGCGTCAGATTCCAGGTACAAATTGGATAGGTGTAATGACGAATATGGAAAGAGCTATGCAGGAAAAAAACAACAAACGATGCTACCAGTGAATGGCCCTACGTGCGTTCATATTGCTCAGCTGCTGCCTTTCTCTCTTTCTGCTCCAGATTAAATAAGTTTTAATAAGTAGCATATTAACTAGATAGACAAATGACCAAATACTGTGGACCAAATACTTTACAGCTGACAGCCACATTTCTGGGTCCAGCTGAGTCCAATGAGTAAACTGGAAAAAGACTTGGATCAGCGGTCCTCATTCCTAAATTTCTTCCTCAGTTTTTGAGCAAAGGAGGAATTAAGCTTATATGACCTCCTGTTAAAAGCTGACAAAGAAGGCCGGTATGGAGGCGGCTTTCGTGGGCAACAAGTGTTCACTTTAATTCTGCAAAATAAAACAGGTTATCAAGTTTAGTTTGCGATTCCAGGCAACCTTAATAAATCGGCTTTTCCACAGCCTAACGGCTTCACTCACCGCAAATCTGTCCTCAGCAATAACATGCACCACTAAGCATAGATTAATTTAATAACTCTTTAATATTCTCCGCAGAGTAAGGCACCGCGCCGTCCATGGCATATGTGGTCTCATCGCAGAATGGAATATTACCATGGCTACAGATAGAAAATTACGCAATCATGCAATTTATATTCTATTCAGTCAAAGCGGCACTAAAAGTCCTAATCATTCATTGACTATTTGGAGGATTGTAAAATATCCTCCAGGCATTAAACTATAAAACACTGTAAGCAGCTGGACACTTCTCCTAGCATTAGGATTTAGAAATTGGTAGTTAACACCTCGATTTGGTCAGAGCTCAGACGGAGGGGTGTAGTTATTGGCTAGCTGCCATCACTGTGATTGGTGCTATAGACTTGGCATGCATGTTTCCACCTGCCAGTGATTTTCATTGTAAAAAGCCCATGCTGGTGTATTTCTCTGCAGCCTACTGTCAGTGCTTGGATTCTTAGAGCCATGTCTCACACACCTCCAGCCCTTGACAGTAGCATGACTGGATAATTGACTTACTTGGTGGTGTGTGTTGTTTTGGTTACCCTCTGAAACCCCAACGATTTCAAGCATCACTCTCATATTTAACTCAAGCCCTTCAAAAGTAATTTTAAAAAATGAGTTGTGGCTTGTTTTGGTAGATAAGCCACTATGGAAAGGGTGCGGAAGGGCAGACACCTGGATTCCATTACTTTAGTGACATCCAATCCAGCAGTCAGTGTAGAGGAACGCTCAAATCAACCCATTATATGCCGAAGACCTCCAGCTGCTTGGCTGGATTATTAAAACAATAAACGAATAAACAAGCAAATAGAGTGAAATATTAGCTGCAGATGGAAAAAAAAATCTAGGCAGGGCTTCTTAAGGTCCACAGGAAAGAAAAGCTGGAACATGGGATCACTGGAATGAGCTGGATGTCAGAAGAGGTGTCGGCGTGCGCGCGCGCGCGTGTGTGTGCTGTGTTCTAGCGGGGTCTGGGCTAAGGTGTCTAACCAGGGAGCTCAAACTTCAGTGTTGGAGAAATAAGCTCTGCAGGGCCAGTTTCTTCCTGTTACAGACATTGGACTCCACTCGAGTTCGAATTAAATGAGAAGGGGAAACACTAAACTGTGTTGTGCAGTTTTAGCCTCCACCTTGGAAAATCTATCTACCACTATTGTCTGTCTACCGCCACTGTCTATCTACCACTGATGCGTCTACATTTTTTTTCTTTGTATACTAAGCTATATTTTAGTGAATTATTTATCTCAGTTAAATTCAACTTCTCTCTTTGTTTTTATTCAAACAAGCTGCATTGCCATGTTCACTATTAGCGTTTTACACTTGTAGGCACACTGTCCCCTTATGCGGGAATGACCGCTACAGTCCTGAGCGCAAGTCATTGCCGCCGTCGCTCGCGGGGTATGCATTTAGCAGTTGAACGGAAGGACGGTAAGTGAGCGAGAGCAGCGAAAAGCTTCAGAACTTGTTTGTGTGCTCTGAACACACACCGCCGGCTGCACAAACACACCGTGTTTAATTAGAGGAGATGGAGGTGGGAACGGGAACGCGGGGGGAGGCCCTCATGTATTTTCCATTAACGCGGAGGATGGCGCACGAGGAGTGGGCTGAGGGTTAAGCAAACACAGACCGCTTGAATCTCTCCCACCACGCGCATGTAGACGTGCGGGCGCAGACACAGCCCGGGCGGAGAGGCTGCACGCTGGAAGCCTGCAAGCATACAGCGGAATGCAATCACGCCGAGTCGCTGAACACAACGCTCAGATCGCCAGAGTGCAAATAAGGCATCTGGGTTATTGCTGGGCACAGAGGAGTTATGCAATAGCACCACGTTTTTGTTGGAATCATTCCTGTTCATTTCAGCATAATTTATTTCAAGCCATTGTATGGTATAAATAAACTAGACGTACTGGTGCAGTATTTGGGCGTATTTTTCAAATCACAGGAGATCCTGAGGTGCGCGTGGGGAGTAACATTGAAGGAAATGAAAAATGAAACACTTTACTGGGGTTACACGAGAGTTAATGGTTTACATTTATCAGAATGCCTCAGTACGTGTTTAATTGCCCAAACGTTTGTACCATGTTCCACCACCAACAGGCAGGACAGAGATAACAGTGTATTTAGGCAGTAATTAGCATGTGAGAGAGAGAGAGAGAGAGAGAGAGAGAGTGTGTGTGTGTGTGTGTGTGTGTGTGTGTGTGTGTGTGTGTGTGAGAGAGAGAGAGAGAGTGTGTGTGTGTGTGTGTGTGTGTGTGTGTGTGTGTGTGTGAGAGAGAGAGAGAGAGAGAGAGAGAGAGAGAGAGAGAGAGAGAGAGAGAACTGGTGCAAGTGAACAGCAGCAGGCCTGGCTGTTATTTGCTGGATCTCAGTTTAAAGGCACTGCTGGGTAAACAGACTGAGGAAGGTCAATATTATCCCAGGCTGCTCTGAGTACCGTGGGCCAGGGAGGAACTGACAGCTGTTTCCCTTTTCACTTGCGCTACAAACTGATCAAACATGACAGGACTACAAAGTCCCAACAAATTCTACACACAGATTTAACACTAGTCACTGGGTGGCAATTATTTGAAAACATCAAACAACCAATCTGTCTACACGGATGTGTCAGTCACCCCTTTTAAATGCACTTTTTGTATGGACCTAAACAAACTTAAATACACAAAGTTTTTGGTGAAATGTTCCCACATATTTTTATGCACTGGGTCTAAACATTTAGAATAAATTCTGTGGTCATGGAGGTGGTTAGAACATTTTGAACTTCAAAAGGAGCGATTACATGCGGAAATGTGTTTTTCTGAAACACTAAAAACCCATTTATGCAGTCTCATGCTGCCATCTGCTGGGCAGGGTTCATGTTTTTGTCCTGAATGAGGTTTTGTAGGAGTAAAAACAAAAACAACTAAACTGTGCAAATCAATGCTTTTTCCAGGACTGGAACCCACCGTTCCAAACACCATAAATATCAATGCAATGTGTGACTGTAGATTGCTCTTTTTGTCAAAAGAATATTGCCATTCTATATTGAATTGTGAAAGCAATCAGCTTCTGTGTTTATCTTCCTAGGAAGAGATTATTTCTACAAACTTGGTAGAATAAATCAAAGATAAAGACCTAATTCCACTTTTTATCCGGCAATATTTATTTCATCCGAGTCCACACAGTAGGAATCTATTCCCCCACCTCTGTATTTAAATAGAGTGACAGATCCAAACACCAGCACCAGTGATTTTCCATCATGTTTTCATCATGACTTTTATATGAGCCATGGTGCACAGGAAGGAGCAGTTAATCGAAGCCAATAAGACGTTCTCGGCTGGGCGTTAAAACACACAGACATGCTAGCGTGCGCATGTGTGTGGCTGTGTTTGAGCATCTCGGTTTCCTTCAGCGTTTCTCATCGTCTGTCAACAGACGACAGAAGCCTGAGCAAACAGCATCAGTCAGTGTGTGCACAGTAAACGGGGTGATGAGGGAGAGAGAGAGAGAGCGAGTGAGAGTATTACAACAAGCAGTTGTGTTTTTGACCTCAGGCTGTAAGACAGGCATCCAGCACTGGCTGTCATGCTTTTGTGCTTGTCTCTGAGTCATGTTTGCCTTTCAGTGTACACTGGCTGAGTCTGGGATGTGATCCAAGATCTGAGACGCTGAGTCTGGGATGTGATCTGAGATCTGAAATGACTGAGTCTGGGATGTGATCTGAGACGGTCTGGCATACTCCAGACATTCTCTCTGAAGTGCTTGCTGTCAATTACCACTTTACTGGTTCTTCCCCAATGGGGCAAATAGCAAGAACAGAGCCATATTTATTACAAAAGCTTTATCATAAACACATTAACATGTTAAAAACAGACTAGGGTCAAAAATCTGATCTAAAAAAAGATATTGCAACATACAAAACTTCACACCAAGTGTCCAAAGGAATAGAACGGTTTAACGGAAGTCATGGATGTCTGAGTAGTTTGCAGTGCTGGTCACCCTGTCCATACTGCCCTCGTCACTCATTGAGAGTTTGGGTTGATGGCGGTTTTGGCTTGTTGACTGCTGGTCTTTGGTCTTTAAGGAGCCTCTGAGTGTGCTGTGTGGTGAGAGAGAGGATCATGAAAGGAGAGCAATATGGAAGGCACCATTTCTATGGCTTTGAAAGTCCTGAGGTCATTAGCACCCATCAACATCTTATACCCACACATGCACGCACGCACGCACACATACACACACACTTCACTCACTTATACTTCCTGAAGTCACTTAGACCTCCTGAGGTCTAAATGCTGAGGTTTGATCTGACACTGCTTAGGTGAATAATCCAGGTGAATCACATCACTACCTGATTCAATATCAATAATGTCTCAAAACCCTTGAAATATTCCACTGCCTAGCAAAAACGTCCATGTTCTGCCTCAGGCTAGTGGCAGCAGCTTCTCCTTGCCCTACCACTCCCTTTCCTTAGCTCTGTCCTGGGGGCGGGGCCAGGGAAAAGGGGCCGGCTGAAGACGTAAATGATTCCCAGGCTGAGGAGGCTGGAGAGTGCAGCAGGTCCCACTGCCCCGCCCAGTGTAATGGCAGGAGCGTGGGCCAGGAGCCACGGACGTCGGCGCTTCATGTCCACCTCGATGGCCTGCATCTGGAAGTGTGTGCCGATGATGCCGCACACATGGAACAGCTGGTGGCTATGGCCTGCAGGGGGCAGTGCAGCAAGAAATGGATAGAAAGTTAGGAAGTTGGAAAATGGGCGATTCAGGAAATGTATGATGTCGCTGGGCAAGAGAGGTAATAAAGCCTGTTATTATTAGAAACTATTATTATGAAGTGGAAAATGAATTGCCAGTAAATGCAGTGCTATTACTATGAAAACTGTTGGTATTTTTAATCATTTACTTAGAAAAAAAAATTATATGATTGTATATTTCAAAATAGTACATTTAATAAGTGTACTGTTTTGTTTCTTAAGGGTACAATTAAAACCACTTAATGTGCCATTTTATTTTGTTATTATTTATAGATTGATTTAATAATTCCTTTCTTTCTTTCCCGCTGTAGTAAAATAGCCTCTGAGACACGGGTGCCTGTCATTCCGCGTTTCCAGTACAAACCGTGCTGTAGTCCACACCCCCACTGCACAGACGGCTGTTGTTTTGCAAACAGAGAGAGATGAACCGTGTCTTACCGATGTAGTCAAAGCGGCCGGGGGCCAGCCTCTCTGGCAGGTGGGTGGCGAACAAGAAGCCCGTGAGGAATGCCAAGAGTGTGTGGTAAACATGGAAGGAGTTCGCCTCATTCACAGTACAACCTTCTCCCACACATAGAAAGATCTAGAAAAAGATATATCAGTTTTATATCCATCTAGAATGTTGTTTTGGTTCCAAATGAGAGTTGCTTTAGGGTTATACTTGAACGAGACTGGAATATAATTCCAGGTGTGCTATTTCTGGCAACAGTAGTTCATAGGCTGAGGCTCACACTCACAATAATAGCTCAACTTTTCTAGTATTTAAAAAAATATATATTTATTGTAAATATTATTTATTATCTGGCTGTGTGAGTCACAGTCAGTCACAGCTTTCAGTTCAACCCCAGCCAAGAAAAAAAATAAAATAAATAAAAATTTAAAAAAATAAATAAATAAAAAATAAATAATATATATATATATATATATATATATATATATATATATATATATATATATATATATATATATATATATAAATTTGCATACATAGAACAAGGAATCTTCAAGCTCGTTCTTTGTATTCAAGCGTGTGTGTCTTTGTGTCTGGGGGGTGGTGGGTGCAGGACTCACCCTGTAGAAGAGAGGAATGTTGTCAAACAGGTAGGGGTAGGTGAAGGCAGACACTCGGAGCACTTTGCTCAGTTTTGGCCTTTGGAATTCAGGAAATCTACAGAGAGTAAGACCATCCAGGTGGTGGAGTAATAATCATCACACTGTCAATGACTGACTCACTGGCGTCTTGTGTGGTTTTATCTCAAATGCTCATGTTTTAAATTCACCAGTTTAAAAAAATCAGTATGATTATGGTAAACAACTCATATTTGAAAATCCAAAACATATACCTCTAACATTCTATATGTTAATTCACTTGTGTTACATATCACATTTTAAATTGTACCCCAAATTACATCATTAGAATGTGGAAAATAGTTGCAGAATTGTCCTTGAGTGGTATTCAGTAAAAAATTAAATACTCATATTTTTATTACATTTTTAAGGGATAAAACAGGCTTTTTACTCCTTACATTTCCACTGACCCCTTTTAGTACAACCTAGCTAAATGTTTAAAAGACTGTAAAAAAATTCTTTCTCTCAACAACAGAATTCCCAAACCTTTTACTGTTTTTTTTATTATTAAAAAACTATCAAATTTATATGTGTAAAAATAAACTGCCCACATGTATGCTAATTTATATTTGTGCAACGATCAGTAAGCCAACTTCCTATATTTACCACATCATACACACACAAAAAAGAAAACTTCAGATTTATTTATTAAAATGTTTACCTTCTACTTTTAAATATTTTAGTATGTAAAATTCTGATACAGTAAGCTATCTGCTTAAGTAGATTTTCTTTGTATGTTTTACACTTCTGCCAATATCTGGATATCTAAACAAGAGACTAAGTGAAAATACTACTAAACCATAGCCTGATATGCTTCCCTTTTAGAGAGGCTACTGTTTGATTTAATATATGTATATATAATTATATATATAAACAATTCAAAATTAATAAATACCCCATCTGACCTAAAAGAAAGATGCAGGTGACTATGAATCTTGTTTATCTGGCTTGTGCACAGCACAGATTATGAAACGCTGGACTTCAACATTCAACAGGCTTGATGTCAATCAAACTCCTAAACTCAGGGATCCTGACCATGACCAAGTTAACAACTTGTAATGTACATTTAACCTTCTACCTCAGCCATGCATGTGCAATTTGATGAAGATACTGTCAAACAGTTATAAATCTATAACATGATCAGGAGCAGTCAAATACGGCAGACATCCAGCTATGTCTGTCTATGTCCAACTATACATAGCATATCACATAGCATATCATATATAAGGGCATAAATGTTTGAATAATTTTCATATAGTATACAGTTTCTTCTTGTGTTGCTAAGCAATGCAAGCATGCCGGCAGACAGAACACAGTGGATGGCTGTTATTTTAACTGGAGTGCTTCTGCAGAAGGACACGTTATCTCACAGGCTGGAAATGCCATACAACCAGGGCTACAGGCCCACGCACATTCAGAATCAAAATCAAGACCTGTATGTTTGTTTTGTAGACAAGCATACAGTTTGTACAGACATAACAAAAATGATGTCTGTACAACTAGTTTGTACATAACGAAAAACATACAGACATAATGAAAATGTGGATCAAACTACTGTTTCTTGCCTTTTTTGCATAAACAAGCTGTTTTCTTATTTCATTTCTGATTCAATGCATGAGTCAAACTTATTAAAATGCAGTCAACCTGTACACTGACCTGATTTGCTATTTGGACATAATTGCTGATGTTAAACTGTAAGTTTCAGAACATCATTAAGAAGACGGTCATGCCTTCATTTATTCAGGCGAAAGTGAAAGCATCCAAAAGGAAGTCATGAGGAAGGGAAGCTTTCTAAAGCACAAAACACTGCAGCCAATTGGTTTGAAAAATGGTTCATTACTTGAAGCATTCGTTTACACAGTGCCACTCGTGCCCTGCTGATCCAAACTATTTATACTATCCAAACTCAGAGGAAACCCAGAGCTATGTATGCAAACTACACTAGTGCTCATAAAAGTTCAGGGCTTATAAATTGTTCAACTACTATTAATATATTGAATTAATATATTGACACTGAACTTCGAACTCTAATATTGTTTATAAGTATTTATAAGTATCTCATCCACTTAGGCTCACTAACAGTCACGTGGATGGATATACGCGGAATGAAGCTTCAGACATCAGCAATCATGTGACTAACAAAGCAACACAAACACAGGAACGCTGCTTTGGAAAATTCTGTTCTGTATGTTTTGACACGAGCACCAAAAAATCAGTGTCATCACTACAGCACTCTACATTACATTACACGTCTGCGCTTGGATACTGGACACTGTGGCAATTTAAGCAATTTAGGCCATCACAGTACGTAAAGCAAATGACAGACGACAGAGGACAACGAAATATCAATACAGTGAGTTAAGTGGGTGACGACTGCACACAGTAGTGAATGACTTTGAGATGAGATGATTTTACCTTTTCTTGATGTCATGATTATAGTGGAAAAATGGTAAGCCAAGCCTTAGCAGACAAAGAGGACAGGAAGACAAGAATTCAAACACTAGCAGAGTCTCGGGGAGTGGCTGGCACTACAGTGACCTGGCACCCACTTCACACAGAGTCAGTGGAACCCTGAGAGCTATGGAGTACCAAATGGAAAGAGCTTGTTACTCTTCTTAGCTAGCATTTTATTAACATTTAGCTCAATTTCTATATATTTATTCCTGATTTATTTCAGCATGTTTTGGCCTGACCTGTGCGTACTTGTGTACAGTTTCTCATCAAATACTATCACCATTTTCTTGGCAAAAACTCAGACATAATCACAATAGACATTTAAAAGATTAAAAAAAAAAAATCAGCTAAAAATGAACAACAAGCTTTTTACATTTGGCACCCCATAGAGAGACCCTAAGACATTACACAACTTACTTGCAAGTTTTAGCCTATTTAATCAAGTTTATTAAACTTAAAACCTTAGTTCTTTAAGTGTATTACATTTGTCACAATTTTACTAAAATAAAATGTAACAAAACAAAACATTTCAGTAGCACACCATTATTCAGCATTATTCAGAATAAACAACACTATTCACTACAGGTATGTAGCCTACTTTAGACTTATTCCTAAACAGAATATTCTTTGATTCCTGGTAATGTGTTGCATGCACGTATAGGGAGAAGTATGGAAACTTACAGTGCTCCTACTTTCATCTCTCTATGTTTAAATGTTTAACCCAAATGTTTAGGTTCGGAAAGGTAAACATGCTAATTGGCTGTGTTCCGTTTGCATCTGCTGCACTGAAAATCCTGCTGTGAAAAGCTTGTACTTCTTCCATAGCTTTAATTACGGCAGGATCAAGGCCACAGTGTGAGCCATCTTAACCAGCCCATTGCAAATACACTGTGATTCTTCTACCAGCTATTCTATATAGTAGCTGTTCCTAATAAAGTAATCACTCAGTGTATGTGTACGCTTTCCCTGTGGCCTGTGATTCCATGGCTGAAGTAGAATCAATATGGTTGGGTATGAACATCAAAACTTCCATTTAAATGAGCAGAGTTAAGTAGCTAAAATACTTATTCAAGCAAAATTGTCATTGAAGATGATGTATTTAGTGTCTCCTGAGTCTTTCAGTTTCCAAAAGACTGCAGCAGACTAAGGTGATACTTTAACATGTAAGTGGGTAACTGTGTTCCGCTGAGGGTGAGAATAGTGACTGAAGATCTTTGTCTTTGTCTGCTGTCGTTGTGTGTGCATGCATGCCTACCTGGAGTAGCAGGCCATGGTGGTACAGAGGGCGGTGTTGAATACAGCCACTGGTATGTAATACGTGTGAAATGGTCCGTTCACCCATGCATCCGGCATAACATATGCAGAGTAGGTGATGGCTGAACCTGAACACCGAAATAATGATGGAATTTTGACCACACTCATCAGTGTTAAAAGGACACTTTTAAAAAAAAAAACCAAAAAAACCCAAATGTTTTGTAAAAAGCTGTTTGGGTCATGGCGATTTGAGTTTTGTAGCAGAATCTCTAGCCGACAGCAGAAGCATGTTTAATTAGATTCCAGAGCAGGTTCGACATTATTTCTTCATAGAAAGCTTTTGACCTCTCATTTTCACTGCAGGCCAGTCATAACAGCAAACAGAAACTGCACTGAAACATACACACATCACAATGTCTAGATTATATCTTTGATGTGTAAACAATGCACAGCGTGTGTACTGAGTATGCAGTGTGTGTGTTTTGTGCGTCTCCCCTACCCAGGCTGTACAGGCTGAGAGCTCCGTAGTCAAAGAAGAAGCAGACGTGACGCGCACGCATGGACATGCTGCTGAAGGTGTGTGCACAGCTGGACGCCAGCGGGTACACACAGCAGGACAGAAGGTAGACTAGCAGTGGCCATGAGTACGCATCACTCCACACGTCCTGCATGAACACCACTGTCAGCAGCTTCCACAGAAAATACCTGAGAAGGAGAGGAGGAGAGAGAGAGAGTGAGGAGGAAAGAGAGCGAGGAGGAGGAGAGTGTGAGGAGACAGGAGGAGAGAGAGAGAGGAGGAGGAGAGTGAGAGGCAGAGAGAGAGAGAGATAGGAGGAGAGAGTGAGAGGAGACAGGAGGAGAGAGAGAGGAGGAGGAGAGTGAGAGGCAGAGAGCGAGAGAGAGAGAGAGAGAGAGAGAGCGAGGAGGAGGAGAGTGAGAGGCAGAGAGAGAGAGAGAGATAGGAGGAGAGAGTGAGAGGAGACAGGAGGAGAGAGAGGAGGAGGAGAGTGAGAGGCAGAGAGAGAGAGAGAGAGGAGGAGGAGAGTGAGAGGCAGAGAGAGTGAGAGGAGGAGAGGAGAGAGGAGGAGAGTGAGAGGAGACAGGAGGAGAGAGAGAGAGGAGGAGGAGAGTGAGAGGAGACAGGAGGAGAGAGAGAGAGGAGGAGGAGAGTGAGAGGCAGAGAGAGTGAGAGGAGGAGAGGCGGACAGCATGTATGTGTTCACATGCCTGCTGAAAACACCTGCCATGTTGGAATTCATTAAGGAGAAACGTGGTGAAGTCCGTGTACGTGAACGGCTAACAGCTAGCAAGAACAATGTGGACAAGTGAAATTGTTCCTTGCAGTTGCTAATAATGTTGATAATGTTAGAGATATACCGTGAGATCCATTACAGTATGTCCTCAAAAGTGTGGCTGTTCTGAACGCAGACTCTCAAACCCTCTACAACCTAATAGCAAAACAAACAACTCCTACACAACTTTAAGAATTCTCAGAATATCCCGTTTCATCTCCGTTTTAGAAACTCTGTTCAGATGCTCCGAGGAGAAATGAAATGAAGAGAAGGTAGATACTGGCGGAGGAAGGAGGAAGGAGGAAGGTCTCTGGGCGGATATGGCAACAACTGCAGTGGGCATGGATACAGCGTTAATGATCTGCCATGGAAAAACCCAGACAATGGCTGCCTTCTATACACCTGTCTGACCAGCTCGGACTTGTTAAAATTGACATTGAATTTGTTACCAGCAACATCTTTAACATGCACGTGTACACACACACACACACACACACACACACACACACACACACACACACACACACACACACACACACACACACACACACACACACACACACACACACACACCCTTTATCTGCACTATATGCGGAATATAAAGTCTGGACTGAAATTACGTAACACGGTAGATAAGGTAGGCGTGTGGAAGAAAGCTATGGAGCTCTGGCAAGCTCTGGAAGCCTGCAGGAACCAAGAGCACCTCCCAGCTTCTCCCGGGCAGATCACATGCTGCCAGGCACTGAAACCTTCCATGCTTGAAGGTTAATGAACATTTGGTTGTGCTGAAGAATGAAGGCCCTTTTATCCCACTACTTAAAAATCATGCTGTGAAGTGCGAACGACCGTGACCGCTCACCGTACAATTCTACAGGTGTTCGAGCTAAATATAACCATGACAGAAGTGCCTGCAATAAAACAAACAAACGAGAGGATAGGTGAGTTTAAAAAGAGTACTAATGGTTCCTGCGCGGTGTGTTTGCAGGGCTTGTTTGACCTGCAGATAAGACTGAAGCTCAGGTGAGATGGGGAATTGCTCAGAGTGCTTTACTTGTTCCCTGCCTTCGTGCGTGACTCTCCAGCTCATGGTGATTTGACAGCTGTCATGCTGAAATCATATGATGTAAACCATATTTGCTTGTGGTCCTGAGCTAACCCCACAGTAGCTGTTTATCCATCATGAATCCTGGGAAAACATGAAGTAACCCAACCACACCGGTACACAGTTTACGGGCTTATTACTCACTGGGCCCTGAAGAATACAAAGTGACAGGAACCAGTGTCAGTGTGACATGTTTACCAGCGGTGGAGGGCCCAACGAACGCCAGGAGCTCATTAGCAGCATGGGGAGAGCCACTCCAAGACTCCCCCCCGCCCCAACCCCCCAAGACAGCCCCAGCAGGGCAGCCCCCAGCGTGGGGAGAGGAAGGGAGCTCAGGCTAAAGCGATACTCTCATCCCTGGATGGCGCACTTTGCATTCCAATGCACGGCGCTAGCCGACAAACAGGCTAAATGCGGTTTTCCGTGTATTCCATCTCCATCTGTTAGAGGTGCGCGTAGTGAAATAGTAGCGCTCCACTGAGAGGGTGGTGTGCATGCAATGTGAAACAGAGGGAGACAGAGTGATGTCCTATACACTCTAGGTGTGTGTGTGTGTGTGTGTGTGTGTGTTAGCAGTTGTTCTGGAGAGAAGAGGCTTCAGTCTCACCAGGTGGGTAAGAAGTGGGTCCACACATTTAGAGTCTCGTTGGTGAGCTGGAAAAGGCTGAGGACACAATCAGTAGCGGAGCTACGGGGATGGCGATACCCAGAGATAATACTGTCCTCCTGGAATGCCTACCACACACACACACACACACACACACACACACCTTTAGCCAAAGGCGCACTATCGCATGCCACACTAGTAACCCTGACCATACACTGAAACGTACATGTGTGAGTTATACACCACGTAGTTTGCGACTCATAACGACTTCTAAAATAACAAGCACTGCTATCCCATTGAAAGATTTCTTAAGCGTCCAAAGTCTGTCTTACAGCCAAACCACAGAACCACAGTTTCTTGGTCAGAATATGTAATAAAGTGTAACATTTATAAGGAATCACCCTCTGAAATGAAATGGACTCCCCCAAGACACTATTCTGAAAAGAACAGTATAGGAACAGTGTACGAACAGCATGCTGTGCTGGTGTGTAAGTGATTGTGTGTATGCTGCTGGACTTACTCTAGGTACTTGGTGGACGCTGAAGACACGGGGAAGCTTGATCAAGCTGAACATGTTGTGTCGGCTACAGCCTGGTCTGGCTCACACAGGCAACTGAGGAACACAAGCACAGCGAGCCAGTGACACTGCCTGAACCCAGACCAGTTCAGCCGGCCCTGCCTCCTACTCTGCCCACGCACGCGCAAACACACACAAACACACACTGCTGTTCAGCAGACTGTTTTACACTTTACACTCGAGACACAGACTCTCTGGGACTATTGGCTAATTATTGTACTCAAGAGGGAGAGACACATACACATACACATACACGCACACACCCACAACACAACAAGCAAGCACAAGCCCCAGAGGCTTGTGAGTACCAGCTTTCTCACCTCTGAACTATAAGCTTTGTATATCAGGTATTTGTCCTACCTTTAGCGGGTCAAACAGGTTTCTGTCCTGAAGAAACCAGAAATCCTTGAATCTTCTCTAAATTCTGTGTAAATAGATGGCATTGTCATGAGCAAAGAAGCAGAGAATCTGCTCCTGATCTCAACTGGGTAGGGTCTTCAGTGCTCCTGCAAGTCACCCAGAAACCTCAGTGCTCCTGCGGTTCTCCCAGGAACCTCAGTGCTCTTGCGGTTCTCCCGGGAACCTTGGCACTCCTAGAGTTCACCTGGAAACCTCAGCTCTCTTGCGGTTCACCCATCTCTCAGTCAGCCTGTTTCCTGAGCTGCTTCAGTGAACAGTCAGCCTGGCAGTCCACAGGGCTGTGGCCTTATCAGTTTCACCCAGCCCAGGTACAGCACTGAATGAATGGAGGGTGTGTGTGTGTGTGTGTGTGAGAGAGAGAGAGAAAGCGCAAGCAAGCAAGAGGTGAACGGCAACTAGAAAGCAAACAAATCTTTTTTCTCTCTCCCACTCTCACCTACACACATGCGCCATCCATTTATTGCATGTTCACACTACGCTTTAACACACTCGGCATACGACATATGCATCATGTTGCTATAGAGATGTGATCTTGTGCAAACTCTAAAACCTTAAAAGCAAACAGTATGGGCTCGTTTATATCTCTCGGGTTTCCTTCACGATAAGATGTTATTAGATGGCGGGTGGCTACTCACTCATTAATCTGCAGAACAGCACATTAAATGCGAAGCACAAAGTGAGATATTAAATGTAGCAAATCACTTAAAGCTCGACCACACCCAGAGGTCGGTTACCAAACAAAAGATTTCATTTCTACAGCTACAAAACCAGAATAACAAAGTGGTCATGTGGATTAAACCCAGAACATATTTTTAAAGGCCATTAACATATCATAACAAATGTTTACAAAATGTGACCATTTACCTTTGAAAAAAAAAAAAAAAAAGTAACAAGATTACAATCTAAGGACTCGTTATTAACAACTAGCTTGACATTGCGGTATTTCTTAGGATGACTGTTTGGCCAGGTCCTCCAGTGGGAGGTTTTGCTATTTAAAGAGTCTCAGCTCTGTTCATCACATCAAGTGTTTTGATTTCTTCTCACCTCGTTCTCACTTCTGGTAGCAACTGAAAAAGAACATGTTAAATGGTAGATAAGCACATTGTTAGCTATTAAATAAAGAGTGAACCACATAAAAATAAATTCATGGACATCATTTAAAGCGTAGGACAGGTACGAAACAGCTGCAGGAGCCTTGGTGCGTAAAGTAGTTACTATATCAACCACACGACGGCAGTATTTTCAAAGCGCAGTCTCAAAGAACCAGCGTCTGGGCTCAAGTCAAGATAACAGACAATGTAATGTAATTACCCTGAGAACCACATGATGGCAGTGTTTTCAAACAAATTAAGAAGCAACCTGTTCAATTATTTCATGAAGTGTCCTTGATCAGACTTCAAAGGCACGTAAAAAAAATTCTACTTGACCTGCAGAATCACAATTCAGAAAAGGCAATTGCGTGCGTGTGATCATATCTCAGATTAATGGCCTACCACAAGAGCTCCCCAAGCAAATATTTCAGTGAAAGGTTGGCCTAGCTATCAATCTCTAGAACCATTCCAGCACACATCTCCTGAAACCCACACTATTCTCATTTCTATTTGGAATCTGTAACTAGTAATGCCTGTAATAGCTGTAGAATGTAAACAATTCCTTTCAACAATCAGCAGCCTCTAATACTCCTTGAACTTCTTGCATCAGGACACTGAATTTAATGGGGTTAAACCGAGATCGTACAGCAGCAGTAAACATCCCTGAAAGTAAAAAGTTGGCAACTGACCACCCCCCACCCCCCCCCAACAAAAATTGTTTGAATGAAATTCCGGGATTGATTCCTTCAGCCCAGCACCCGTGACCTCTGATTCCTCTCTGGGAAACGGAACAAGAACAGTGTGGTCTGTTTGGGTGACAGAAGTCCGCCTGAAATAAAATAGTGCAAACCATCAAGCAGTACACAGGCTAGCAGAAAATAATAAGCATGCTGAAGTGGGTCATGAGCTGGGAAAGGCTAGAGACCTCTGATTTAGTTCACCGACTCCAGGGGGTGCTGGCACTCACCGTACACACCTAGGCACACCATATTTCAAATGAAAATTGTTTTTCAAAATTTCATTAAGTTGTCACAAAACGGAGCTGAATAAGTTTCTCGCTGGCAGATTGCGATGGATTGGGTGTTAATCAAGTTTTTTTCCCCCCTCTCCGTTAACAGGAAGTCTGCTGTGTGTACTTCCTCCCTCCTGCCTCAGTTCGCCAAACACTACGGCCCGTCTGTCTCTGCTGTTTAGTCTGCTCTGCTGAGTGGTGTGTGTGTGTGAGCACTGCATGTGCTGCAAGGTGGTCAGACCCAAGCAGAGGTGGTGTGTGTGTGTGCGCGTGTGCGGTCCAGACAGCCCCCAGCTGGATGCATAATTCAGCAGCAGTGGTTTGGGGGCCCAGACGGGCCACAGACAGAAGTGGTGCCTGTCACACACCCACAGCAGCACCGCCGTGGCACACTGGCACCCTTTGTGCGCTGGTGACATCTCTCCTGCAGCCATGTGTACGAGAATGTGGCAACAACTCTATTTGGGACCCCGAGACGATACGGAGAGGGCGGAAGTAAATAAGTAAGTAAATAAATATGGGGAAGAGGGTGGAAATACAACCGCTGAGCAAGACGCTGACGGAGGAAGGGTGGCTCTGCCACAAGCCTGATTCATGATGTCACGAGAGGGGCAGTGTCAAGGCTGCCAGAAGGCTCGTTAGTGTCGGCGGGACTGAAAATGGGGAGAGAATACAGGTCGTCACTGCTCACTGCTCTTTGGGGGTGCAACCCGCCGGTGGTGTGTGTGTGTGTGTGTCTTCCTAGAAAGTGAAAGGTGAAAAATCCACTTAGCACAAAACACGCATAGCACCTCACCGCTTTGAAGCCTTGCTAGCTTTCGCTGACACACACTCAAGTGATGTAAAGACTAGACAAGTGTTAATCCACAGTTAGTCATCAGTCCCAGAAGGTCGGTTCAGCTTTAGTCTATGGGGGAAGCAGCACCATGACCTCATTAAGACGCAATAACCAGCAGGGAGAGAAGAACATGGAGGAACTAGCATGGGGGGATATAAAGAAAGAGAGAGAGAATGCTAGAGAAAGTGAGTGATGTAAAGTCTGCAACTAATACTGAAGACTGGAGTCCATAAATGCTCAGGAAAGACTACAGAGGCTCAGCTAGCCTGAACAAAGTTTACTGCCTATTGTTTCAGCCCTCAGCAGTTGGTCATTCAAATGGAGGGATGAGTGAGTGAGTGAGTGAGTGTGTGAGTGAGCGAGTGTGTGAGTGAGCGAGGAGAGGGAACATTCAAAGAGCAAAATAGAATGTTTAATCGAACCCATTTTGGATGTCTAACAGTGCAAGAAAGAATCTGCACTGCAGCCACTCCTCCCTGCAGAACAAGGTGTGCAGTAGACATGACACATTTCACAGGCTCCAGCCAACCATCTTTATGAAAGATGCCTTTATTTTACAACTTTAAAAAGCAATTTAAAGCACAAAGATCGAAGTCTTTATATAAACATCTTGTGGTTTTTTTTTTCTTTTCCCTTTTTCCTGCATAAAAATGGTGGCATGTGCACATTGTGCTTGCATTGCAAACTCTGTCCCGCCTCTCGGGGTTGGGCGGTGGAGGGGTGGTCCTCGTTGTTTCTGCTGTCCAGCTCAGCGCTTTATTGCCTACTTCACACGCGACGCCTCACTTGTCAGCGTTCGGGACCGTGCAGAGGAGGAAGAGGAAGAGAGGAAAGGAACAAAGAAAAACAAAAAATGTATCGAAAACACACATCATAACTACACAGTGAACCACAGTAGCAGCTCAGGAGGCGGCGTTGCACGTTGTCCAGAAAGAAAGAAAGAAAAAAAAAACACAAACAAACAAACAAACAAAAAGTTACGAAGAAATTACGAATCCAATAAATGAGCAGAACACTACAGTTGTGCTTTAATGCTGTTTACACAACAGCGGACCCTAATGCAAACAATACCCCTGGCCTGAAACCAATTCAAGTTGTCTCATACAAACAGAGCTCAACATATGCCGCCGCAAGTTCTTGATTTTCCTTTTGAAAGATATAGCATTGCGCGCTAATATTAGCCGAACAGTTGCACACACCCCATAGTCATTGTGATTACAGTATTCTTATTCATTCCCCTCCCTAGTCTATAGAAATCTAATCTTACAAAACTAAAGATTACAAGGCATTTTCACCTTTACAGGAAGGTAGATTTACCCTTGTACACATTCTATTTATATCATAGCATCTCTCAACCAAAACAACAACAACAAAAAACAACCTAAAACAAAAGATGCTGTTCCTTTGTAGAATTCAGCACGCAGCACTTCTTAAACACCCCCCCCCCCTCCCCACCAAAAAAAACCCCTCAAACTTTAAAGACTTTGGTATGAACAAAATTTAAGTTTTACAGATGCTCATGGCAAAAAAAAACAAACAAAAAAAAACAAAAAACAAAACCATTTTCCCTTCTGAAGACTGACCCACCCTGCCTTTCTGTAGTTCCAGTAAGTGACAGGTATGAAATGTGCATAGAAGTATTCATGACAGAACACTGCAAAACTGATGTTGCCTTCTTATCCACTAAGAAAGAAAAAAAAGAGACACTAGTCAGTTAACAGGAAGGTCTGATGTACCTCTAGTGCTGCATTAAGGATAGATTTAAGTCTCTGGAAAACACCTGGACGTTGCCCAGCAAACAGCTTATAGAAATAGTTCTCAGCATGTTAGTTTTTAATTTTGATTTTTTAACTAACAAGGTAAATCCAACTGTTGGTGTCTGCTAACAAAGACTGCTGATGCTGACAGCGTTAGAACACTAGAATAGACTGTGTGTGTTGGCAAAGCATGGTGGAGAGTAGAGATGAGGAGGGCGAAGAGAAGACGCTGCAGGGTGAAAGTTCTGCTACTGAGGTCAAGAGGGCTATGCCTCAGAAGATCAGGGAAGGTCAAAAGGTACACACACCCCAACCGCGCACACACACACGCACACACACACGCCTCAGCTAGGCTGGACAGGGTTGGGGTAGGTATACTCAGAGATGTTTCATACAGCTCTCACTTAATTGACATTCTGGGTTTCTTTGATGTTTGCTGTGCATAATGATAGAGTTAATTCAAATAATGACATTTATCTTAAAAAAAACAAAAAACTTTAGTTCATGGAGTTCCTTACAAAGGTTTTAAAAATAAACAAACAAATCAGTGCAGTGGTTTAGTTTAAGATGTAAAATTATGTAAAAACTGCAGTCAGTTGAATTCTATGAGCTTCTAGTTTAAACCTGTTATTGCAAAAGGGCCGAGGCAGACAAGCCAGCGTGAGAGAAGTCCACACAGGCGCTCTCGTCACAGACACGCATCAGACAGTCACAGGTCTGCAGGCGGTGGTGCGGTCTCAGACAGGATGTAGGCTCTTGCGCTTCTCATTAGCATGAAGCAACTTGAGCACCTTGCTGCGCTTTCAGCGACAGGAAGTGTGGTTCCCGGGGGCCCTCTCTGAGTGAGCACCCGTGGCATGTGGCTGTCGGGACGACCTCACACACTTCCAGACTTTTGCCTGACCAACTTCCAATATGCCTGGGTCAGGATTAAAGATTAAGGGGTCAGTCACAGACCCAGTTCAGACCATCAGGCATGGGTAACACCCTATGAACCAATTTGAAAGATATTCATTCCTTTTCTATATTTTTTCACATGCTTTTCTGTGAAAAGGCAAAGGGAAACATTTGTTTAGCATTTGCACCTGTTCAGGTCCTTCCTGTACTATGGCAAAATATCTGCATGTTTAGCTCCCAAAGCCCACCTAACAGACCCAGCCCTGGCAACACTGCATACCAGCTCACGCCTACACTGAGGCTTCATCAACACTGCATTATGTAGCAATAAAATTGTAATTTGACATTTTGTCCATATTGTGCATCAACAAAAATGTAGTTAAAATTTAGCCTACATGAAAATATCCAGTACTTTACTTCATTCTTGCAAATAAACCATTAGTGTGTCTTTGTTGTGAACTCGCTGTGTCATTTGAGATTTGTTCCATCAGCTGATCTGGCGGCCGAGGGTCAGGCTGACTCAGACAGCAGCTTTGCCAGGTTCTGCAAGCAAGCCCGTGACCTTGGCAGGTAAGGATCATTGCACCAGAGACAGCTCTGGGTTATTTGTTACACTTTTGGGTAATTTGTGAGGACCCATCATTATAAATGCACAGTGATGTTTCTGAAGCACATTCCTTTGTGAGTATCCGGAACTCAGCCCAGACACGTTACATTTTTTAGGACCGTGCAAGCCAGCACAGGCAACATGAGTAGCCCTTCAGCGGTCACGAGTCTCCTGGCTAAACACACTGGAGGGGTGGTGGTGGAGTTCAAGGAAGCCGGATGCAGTCAGGACTGTGTGGTCTGAGGTTTGCTGCTGAGCTAGGAGCATGGGTATGACAGCACGGTACAGGGCATGGGGATATTTTTTGCTAGACATGAGGTGTAGCGTTTCCTTTCGGCTGCCAAACAACAGAATACAGGCGTTCAAAAACAGCTCATTTTAAGGACGCCAGCTCAAGGTTATGGCTGAGGGCATTTTGAAATAAATATACATATCTTATATCATATATGCACGTCAATACTAGAAGGATGTATGTACTTCCTCCTTTTTTAATCAAATTATTATTAATTCTTTAATTTTGGCTTGATCAAATTAACTTTGATTCTATATTACCACAACCTGTTTTGCTACCCCATCAGAAGAAAGTACTTTGTGGAAGAAAGCTGCACCATTAGCCATGTTATCCCCAACCCTGAAGGATGTTTAAACATAGCTAACACAGCAGACACACAGCAAAACACACACACACAGTGCAGCGCACGCACGCGCACACACAGTGCAGCGCACGCACGCACACACTGCAGCGCGCACGCACGCACACACTGCAGCGCGCACGCACGCACTGCAGCGCGCACGCACGCACGCACACACTGCAGCGCGCACGCACGCACACACTGCAGCGCGCACGCACGCACACACACACTGCAGCGCGCACGCACACACACACTGCAGCGCGCACGCACACACACGCGCACACACGCACACTGCAGCGCGCGCACACACAGGCACACTGCAGAACACACACACACACGCAGAATGCACACGCAGAACGCACACACGCACGCACACGACAATATTCGCATTTGTACTTATTAGAACCTCTAGCATAGAGTTGATGAATACATGATGAGCAATTACAGCTTCAAACCCAAATGGATCCCACGAGATCCTCTGCTGTGCCCCACGGCTGGCACCTGCAGTGGGCTATGCTGAGCTCATCCTTGCCAGCTCATCTCCCTGCAGGCTGCTGAGTGCCCTTGCCACATCCTGCCAGCCCTCTCGCCCTGGACCACTGGCTCTAGTTGTGCTTGGCCCGGCCCCCTTTCAGGTAGCTCTTCCAGCGCTTGACAAAGTCCTTGAATATGGGTGAGTCGTCTATGGATGCAAGCAGCTGCAGCTGGTTGATGTGTGTGGTGTGGTAGTCCCAGCGGGCAAGGTTGGGCGCCGTGCCCAGCATAAAGTGCCGCAGGTCGTAGATGGTGCCCGAGCCCGTGTCAAACAGAGGCACCATGGCCTTGAGCGACTCCATGCCCCTGCTGTAGAGCTGGGCCGCCTCGCGCCTGTCCACGTCACCCGCTGTTTGGGTGAGGTCGTACAGGCCGATGAGTGAGTAGATGAAGCCATTGAGGACGAAGGATCCGGGCATGGTGGGGTACTCCTCGTACCAGTCGTACTTGTTCATGAACACGGCTTTTACCCCGTGCTGCTCCGAGGGCAGCTTGTAGGGGCCTGTGGCCCGCAGGGCGGCCCTCAGGTACGTCTCGTCCCTGGTGAGCAGGTAGGCTCGCACCAGCGTGGACATGGCCTGGCCCTGGGCCATGGCCGAGTACCAGCCGGGCTCCAGGGGCCGGAAGCCTTCGCCGAGCTTGCGTGTCACCATGATGGGCCACCCACCCCGCTCGTCCTGGTTCCGCACCAGCCAGTCGCTGGCAGCGAAGAAGGCGGCCATGTGCGCGGTGGTGGAGATGGTGATGTTATCGATGGCCCCCCGGCCCCGGAGCAAAAGCTTGACGACTCGCCGTGGCATCGTCTTGGTGGCCTTTACTGCCTTAGTGTTGGACAGACCGATGCCCTTGCGGAGGTCGGTGAGAAGGTCGCGGGTCACCGTCGTCCAGGTTGTCCGAGGGCCGATCCCGTAGGTGATGTCGCGGTCTTTGAAGGCGATGAGCTGGGTGGAGGTGACGTAGTGGATTATGAAAGGAGGCCCCTTTTCTGTCGTCTCCAGGACGACGGACACGCTGCCGTTGGAGGTGAACTTCAGATCAAAGGAGATGATGAAGTCCTTCGAGTTGCCCAGGGTGAGAGACAATGCCTCTGAGGTCTCTGTCAAAGACAGGCAGATGGTGCGGCTGGTAAACAAACCCTGCTTCTTCTCCAAAGCACATGCATGCAAAACCATGCAAAGAGGCCCATGCCTGGTAGAGCTCTGCGTTTTCCCAACCAAGTCCTCAGGGAGCCCCAGCCGGTCCACAGTTTTGCTCTGTCACAGCTGCAGGCACACCTGCCTGACGGCTTCAGCAGAAAGAATGTGGACTGTCTAGAGGTTACTGAGGACTGGATTGGGAGACACTGGCACACCTGTGTCAGAAAGAAGCTCTGAGGGTGCTGAGTTCACATGTGACACTGTCCCAGTGGTTAGTCAGACTCATAGAACAGAACGTGGAAAGGGAATGGGGTATTCGGGGGTGTAATACACTCTTGCACACTTGAGGAGAAAGTAAACCCATCTGGAAGGGCAAACCGCTCGGAGCTCGTCCTCTCTCCCAAGCACATGGCAGTGACTCTGGTTGAGGAAGCTTACTTCCACCATCGTCATCACTCCCCTTGTGCTGGGCTCCCAGAACAGCACCTCCATCGCCTGCAACGTTCAGCCCTCACTTCCGCGTGCGAGCTGTGCCTGAACAACAGCTGCGGCTTGCTGCTAAGCGACACAGGAGAGGGGCTGGGAGCTTTAGCCGCACGGGCGAAGATGAAACGCAAAGTCAGAGGAAGTGCGCAAAGCAGAAAGCTCGAAAGCAATAACGAGGGCGATAAAGGAGAGGAGGTGTTGGGGAGAGACCGTTTTAGGGAGCAGGCAGAGGACAGCATGGCTCACATGTCCCTGCACTGCTGTTTAATGCACTCATAAATCCATTACTTAAGGCAATGCAGAGAGCGCGAGTGGATTTGTACTGCACTCGTCTGATTAGCCCGAACCTCCACCCCTCCCCGAGTCAATAAAGGATGAGGGGAGAATACAGATACAGACACAGAGAGAGAGAGAGAGAGCAGTAAAAGTGAGTGAAAAGTGCAGTAAGAGACTGATGAGAGAGGTAGAAAGATAGGGAAACAGAAAGAGAGAGTGTGATTGAGTGAGGGAGGGAGGGAGGGAGTGTGTGTAAGCAAGAGAGAGCGAGAGAGAGAAGACTCATGCTGGAGTGGTGGATCCACCGCTCCCCGACTTGCTCTGCTCAGATCAATGCTCTAGGTGATGACACCAATTACTGACAGCCGGCACAACAGCCCAGCTAATTCTAATGGCTATTGATTAGAGCAGCGCTAAAAAGCCACACTGGATTATTAACAACAAAATACATATCGCTGGCCAATAAGAGACAAAGCTAGTGTGTGTGTGTGTGTGTGTGTGTGTCTGTCTGTGTGAGTTTACACTGGCCCCAACAGGCTAGAGATATTGATTTAGAGAAAGGCGGTAAGGATGCGGTGCAAGGCTGCTGATTGGAGAATTAATTGAGAACAGGCAGAAGAGGGAACTGGCCAGGCGAACAAGGGTGGCTGAGGACACAGATCAAGATGAGTAGATCAAGAAGAAGAATGAAAGCAACAAGACAATGATGGAGCGGCGTCTGGACGCGTCCCTTCTCCAGACAGGCTGACCCGAAAATCTAATGGCACAGAATGTATTCTAATGATATAATACAGCTATCAGGTTCCACAGCATGTCCTCCCAAAGCCCCACGCTGGCCTTGACCCTGGCCTCTCGTCTCAGACTGAATGTTGAACGGGAATCTGTGCACAGTCGGCATCCACAAACCAGGAACACTCGAGAAAGGTCGCTGCCTCAACACGGAGTTCACGTTTTTAAAACTCTGCCCACAGTGCTACTAATGCGCATTACTGTAGACATTACTGCAGGTTGCTCATGTTTTTACCCGTGGCTGCGTCTGAGTGGGGGGAAAAAAAAAAAAAAAAAAAAAAAAGGATTTATACATTTCAAAAGAGGAGGTCACTTAATGCATCTTGTGTCAAAGTAGTGAAAACAAGCATACAGACTTTAATCCACAGACTACTGCTGTGCCAAGTGCCCATCCATCCAAATCCATCCATCCATGTTTCTTGTTATGAATCTAATCATCCATCCGTCCACACCTAACTGACATGCCAATCAGGAAGATGAGTAAATAAGACAGGGGGGGAAAAAGTTAATAGAAAAAGAGGAGTATGTGATGGGGTGAGAGGACAGGGCTGGTGTGAAGGTACCCGGGGCGCTGAAGAGACGGACGGAGGTGGCGCGGGTCTTGTCGTGGCTGCGGGTTAGCGAGCAGCCCTTGGGCACAACCCAAGCGTCCGCTTTGCCCTCGCCAGCCTCGTACACCTCCATGTGGGGCTCCCGCTCAGTCAGGTTCTTGCTGTAGTGGCTCAGGCCGTACTGGGCGATCTGAATGGCGTAGAAATAACCCTGTGGTCCCCACTGAGTGGACAGCGGCACTCCTGCGGGTTAAGGTAAGTAACACAGGTTGTTAGTTAGTTACACACAGAGCAGTGGCTCACGCCAACAAACAAAGGAGCTGTTTACTGCAGCCACTATTAACTAGGTTCTAATGATTGCAACTGTGTACCAAAAAAGGGAACTGTCTGAATGGGACATGAAGCTAGTGGCTCAGAGCGTCTCTGGGAGAACAGCAGAGGCTGTCCTGAGCGCCACAGCATAAAATCCACTTAACACAGGTGGGTGGTTGAACACTTGACCACTGCATACAAAGAGGCAAATCAGTCCCGCGCTGCAATGGCAGGAGCAGGGCTGGTAGCCTCCAGCATGGCGGGAACAGCCTCCGCACTCTCAGGACAATATGCGCAACCCCACCTGCTCTGTCACCCTCACAGACGAGACCGGCAGCTGATAGCAGGGACAAAGCAGAGGGGGGAAAAGATCCGCCATGCTTGCTCGCTCACTCACTCACACTCTCCTCACCTCACTGTGTGTCTGTGTCTCTCTGTCTGTGTCTCTCTGTCTCTCTCTCTCTCTGTCTGTCTCTCTCTCTCTGTCTCTCTCTCTCTCTCTGTCTCTCTCTCTCTCTCTCTGTCTCTCTGTCTCTCTCTCTCTCTGTCTCTCTGTCTCTCTCTGTCTGTCTGTCTCTCTCTGTCTGTCTGTCTCTCTCTGTCTGTCTGTCTCTCTCTGTCTCTCTCTGTCTGTCTCTCTCTGTCTGTCTCTCTCTGTCTGTCTCTCTCTGTCTGTCTCTCTCTGTCTGTCTCTCTCTGTCTGTCTCTCTCTGTCTGTCTCTGACACACACACACACCGTGCACGCGCACACACCGTGCACGCGCACACACAGACATGTGATGAGAGAAATGCAGATAAATAGATCAAACAGCAAGTCAATGTGCTGATAAGAAGCACTGCATTCCTCTAGGCCGATTTCAAAGCAGGAAGGCATGCATGCGTGTGCAAAACACACGCACACAGCAGCACATGCACACAGCGACACACGCACAGATATTAAGTGGAATCCACATCAGGAGGTACATGGAGTGAAAACTGTGTCTGGCCTAGATTCTATTGATCTCCATTGGACTGCTGAAGGAGAGTTAACTCACTCTGGGTAGGAGGGGAAAACTCACTCATTCACTCTAATTCTTCCCCTCTTTTTCTCTCCCTCTCTCCACTCTTTCTCTCACACTTTTTCTCCCCCTCATTCTCACACTCTCTCATACACCTTTAGTAATCCTAAATTTTCTCTTGCCTTTCCTGTTTCTCTTATTATACAACCCTCCTATTTGTCTCCCTCCTCATTTAGCAACAGAGCCTGGAGTGAGTGTGTGTGCGCACCTGCATGTGTGCATCAGCGTGCGCACGTACACTCCGGCTCAGATAACAGGCTCAGGGCTGTAATGTGTTATTACCTCCACGTGAAGTACTGCTTTTGTATCTAAATCGCACCTCATGCTGGCTCTAAGGAACAGCTGGGGCCGCTTCTAGTACAATTGGGCAAAGACTACAAAAGGCCCCCCCCACACACACACACACACACACACACACACACACACACACACACACACACACACACACACACACACACACACACACACACACACACACACACACACACACACACACACACACACACACACACACACACACACACACACACACACACACACACACCGTCCGTGACAACAAACAAACAGCTGGACGAGAGAAGGATTATACTCCCAGGATGCTCTTAAGTCTTTCCACAAAACAAAGATCAGAAAAATGAACCTGCTAAGATGCCAAAACCGCCTTCACCACAGCCAGAATGAGCAGCAACGGGATGTCTGGGTGGGTGAAGTGTGCCAGCACGCGCGTGCTCTTCACAAACGGCGCCTCCCCCTCACGTTTCCCGGAGGCACGCTTGCTGCACACGCTTCTTAAAATAACCTCGCCAGAGCAGAACCGAGTGGAACGTTTCGCAACCTTGAATGAGGCCTGAGAGGTGCTCCCACATCCCCAGCGTGGTAATTAATAGAGCGGAGGCACTCTGAGCACCCGCCGGAGCCGTGACGAGCCGTGACGAGCCGAGATGGCAAGTGTCGAGCCAGCGGTGAGCCTGTGATGAGCTTGGGAAAAAACCACGGAGCCCCATGCTTGGGTTTGTGGGCAATGAACATGGGGTGCGTTTCTCTGTCTGACCTGAAGTGCCTGTCCCTCACTGAAAGTACACATACAGAACATGTGGAGTTCTGCCCAACACGTGAGTTCTGCCCAAATGCACCCAGGACTGCTGAGGGGGTGACAAACTGGCCCCTGCTGCGTGGGGGGCATGAGCCCGTGAGCTGGGCAGGATGGTGCTCGTCCAACCCGAGGCTGCTGGCCTGTTCCTGGAGCGCCACGGTCACCCAAACGCTGGTGATTTTCCTGCTAAAAACGCCACTGCTATTAACTAACGAGTGGCTGAACAGCTCAATAATTTGAGGTGACGATCTCGGGCCGAATGAAGGGGTTCCACCTTCAGAGCTGTGGCGATACTGCCGAGTAAACTAGCAGTGCATCCTTCCATTACCCAGGTCTCTGCTATGCTTTCTTCTGTCAGTGCTCTGTGTGGAGGAGCTCCCAGCACTGACAGAACCAGAGAACCAGATGACTTTTCGCTTCAGATAGCAGATTTCACAGAAGCTGACACGATCAGTCCATTAACCTGTTACTTCGGCAGGAGTCCACCAACGTCTTCCTCAGGACCAGTACATACCAGTGCCTGCATGTCCTCCCTTGGATTCCTCATAAAGGCACTCATCTTGTCAGAGGCTCAGGCAAGCTTAACGTTTTGTCTGTAGTCTGTATGCCTGCGATGGCACAGAGTGAGGTGGCTATCACGACTATGTCCATGGATGACTGAAAGCCAGGGCAGAACAGGCGGGGGAGCAGGGACAGAGCCACTCCTCCTCGTCTGGCAGGGTCTCTGTGTCTTCCGGTAAGAGAGGAGGGGGAGTAGGGAAACCACAGGACAAGAAGAGATGGTGGGGAGGGGGGGGGGGGTGCGAGAGAGCGAGAAAGATGTTTTAAACCGCCAGCGAGAGATAGATGAAAGGGAATTGTCAGAGCTCATGGGTAGTGAAGAAGAACTTGGCGTGAGGTGCTTAGTTACGCCATGAACAGGGACAAAGAGAAAAATGTGTTTCTTGGATCGTGTGACGTTGACACCAAAGGACACCACTGAAAGAGCAGCCAGCAACCCTCATTCTCTCCCTACACCCCCCCAACCCCATCCCACCAATCCCTCCGTCGCCTGCCTCTCCCGGCCTGGCAAAACACAAGACGCACGGCGGTACAACCATAAAGAGGTTCTCCATTAAGTTTAGGGTCACCACAATCAACTCTTGTAATCTAGTTGAATCAATCCGGCTTTCATTTGCTTAATGCAAGTCCATCGATGGTCCATTACTCCCAAGAGCCTATGGGCTGGATTTCTTAGGACTGGCTTCCTGGAAAACCTTTACTGGCCAGCACAGCTAAATGACTATTAAATGGCCAACAGTGGGCTCGCTCTGGCACCGCCTGCCTTCAGCGCATGAGAGAATGAAGTGGCGTTCCAGTGGGACATGCCCTCATGTAGTGACTGACAGCAGGAGGAGGGGGCAGGCACACATCTGGGGAGACGGGGGAAATGAGTCACAAATCTGTTTAAACACACAAGTGCACAATTACTTAAGGGTGTTGGCAGGCAGGCAGACAGGCAGACACACAAACTAGGCATAGCGTTGTAAAGCCGCTGAGTCTTCCAGTTCCACTGGGCAGATCCATTTTCTGCAGAGAAACACGATCACACCATTGACAGCAAGTTTGTTTAATTTTTGTCCCTCTTGTGTTCATTAGGGACATAAGAACCGGAATGTCTGACAGCTCGTGGCGGTACCGTTCCCTGCCAGCGAGGTTTAATCAAGCTGCATGCGCTCTGGTGGCTACCGTGTGCTCCTCCTGACTCAGGAGGCAGAGCACCCGAGCCTCATTCCCAGCTTCATCTCTGCTGAGGGCCAGAAGAAGAGTCTCCTCACCCTCTTATGCTGACCTATTTTTGGTTGCCATTACCATTTTATTACTTTAAAAAAAAAATCCCAGATTAACCTTTGCATGACAATCCCTTTCTATTACCATGCTAGGAGCCATTTGACTGTGACCTCAACCTGTAGATAAGCTGAATACAAATCATAATCACAGCACTCATTGACATTCAAGCATGCGCTACACTTCACAAATAAAGCTTTTAAAGCAAAATGTGACCGAGAATTCATAAAGTCAATATTGTAGCTTTCTAGCATTTTATGGTTAGTTCCCATAAGGCAAGTCCCAGCAGGACGTAGCCACGTAGAGTCTTTCCCCGACGGGATGGCGGGCGGGCGCACCTACCTTCCACTCCGCTGATGCACTTCACCCTGTCGCGCACTTCCACGTTGTATCCCTCAAAGGACATGAAGACGCCGCTGGGGTGGTAGGGTCCCCGCTGCGCGTACACCTTGGAGTAGCTGTGGGAGAACTCGAAGCGGTCGAAGCCGTCGTACTGCGCCACCTTGCCGTAGACTTCGAAGTACCGCTCCACCCAGCTGAAGGGCAGGTAGACCTCGCCGCCCTCGCGCCGCCCCTTTATAGTCGTGTCGTCATTGATCAGGCAGTCGATCTCCTCGTAGCGCAGCCCACCGGCTACGGGCGGGGGCTCTGGCGGCTGGGCCCTCTGCTGCCGGAGGCCGTCCGCTCTGGGGCTGGCCGGGGGGGGCGGTGGGGGCGGCCGGGCCACCGTGCGGAGGGCTCTCTCACTGGAGCACCTGTTCCACAGCAGCAAGGTGAGGAAGGTGAGCAGAGCGCAGACCACTATCAGGGTCTTGTAGTGCACCCGGGCTGCTAGACAACGCATCCTCACTGCTCACCTGAGGGAAGAGCACACACACACACACTTATACATATTTTTAAATATATGTATGTGCCAGGTTTGGATACAGCTTGTTTGTATGTTTTTAATAGTAATAATGGCATTTTGATCTAATGGATTATGCTTAATTTAATCCATTAAAACAAGATCCTGGGGGATGTCCAGATACAGACTGACAAAATGGTAATGACTAACCAACCGGACATAGTAGTGATGGGCAATGAGCAGAAGAGGGCCATAGTGATAGATGTAGCAATCCCAAGTGATTGCAACATCAGGACCAAGGAGCATGAAAAGCTCGATAAATACCAAGAGCCGAGAGAAGAGCTAGAAAAGATGTGGCAGGTGAGGGCAACAGTGGTTCCCCTGCTAATCCGAGCAATAGGTGCTGTGAACCCTCATCTGGGAGAATGACTCCAGCAAAGCCATGGAACATACGGGATCTCCGTCCAGAAGAGTGCAGTCCCGGGAACAGCCATGATACTATGCAGGACCCTCAAGATCCCATCTTGAAGGATACGGAAGAGGCAGTGTAGGAGATTTTATTTATATATATATATATATAAATATTTATATATATATATATATATATATATATATATATATATATATATATATATATATATATAAATATAAATAAAAAAACACAATATATTGCGTTTTGCAATTCAGCAATTCCTTTTGAGCAAATTTGATGCACATCTACATCATATTAAGCTGAGTTTAAAAAGGTCTAATCAATATCACGCCACGCTGCATGCACACTAAATAAACGAGCCCTGAGAAGGGGAGGAGGGGGAAACTTCAGCATATGAGTACACAGTGACATACCAAGCAGTTCAGCAAGACGGAGGATGAAACAGCCACCAGTGCTGGAATCCACTTCCTAGGCACCGGGGCGGTCTCTCACTGAGCAGTGCAGAGTGCTGAAGCAGTGTCTCAGATAGGAGGCTTCAGATACTGCGGGGTCAGGTTACCCGAGCGACCGGATGAGGGTAGCTCTGCTGGCGACAGCAGGCCCATCGCCATGGTGCTGTCGCCCCCGGCCACTGGGTCTCACGACCACAGTACCATACTGGCCGGCTCACTGTACGCCAGCTGCAGATCACCCGCTCACTGGGGGAGGCAGGAGGGGGAGGAGTCGATCGCCCCCACTGCCGGCTGCTGCCTATCTGGCATTTTGCCTGCCTGGCCAAGAACGGAGATCGATAAACCAAACGGTGCTGCCTCCCACCACAGCTAGCCAGCGAGTTGGGTCAGATGGCGCCGCCTATCCGGCAACGGAGGTGCCGGAGCGGGGGAGGGGAAAAATAAACAAAACGTAAAAAAAACGGTAACGGGGCCGGCTCACGCACATAGCAGAAGTTCATTGGCGAGCATCACCTACAGGATGGACGCCATCCATCTCAGCGAGTAAAGATCGGCGTGCTAAATGAAGCCTGATTGACCGGCAGGAGGCTTAGTGGAGCAGAGAGAAGGAGGATTAGCCAAGAATATAACAATCATAGGCACGGCGGGAGTCGGTGCTGTTTAAGCGTACGGCCACCATGCTGTCAAGCACGTGGGCTGGGGGGTTAGGGGTTGTTGGTTTGTGTGCTGCAGTGCCCAAAATGATCTCTGAAGGTGGTTTGCTTTCTGCCACCAGCCTTACCTGAACCCATAAAATATTGTCTCATAAAAAAAGGATCAGTCATATTTGGTGAAATGACATCGCATATAGAGGAGATGAAAGATCAGAGCAGACGGGGCGTTCGCGACCTCATTTCCAACCTGCCTCTCTACCTACTGCCTCCCTCACTCCTTGCTCTCATATGCTCTCTATGCATCTCTCTCCCTCACTCCTTGCGCTCTCTCATGAAGCTGCTGTGGGCTGCAGAGCGGCACACTGCACAGTGTAAGATAAGCAGCTCTTCTGCTTTCCGACGACTATAAATAATTTGATCTTTTCACGCCTTTCTCTGGGAAAGGCAGGCTTCAGACACCACCACTTCCAGAGGGCAGGGGTGTGGAGAGGAGGTGAGGGGAGACTGCACATCTGAGCCTCACAGCAGAGCAGCGGAGCAGGGCCAGGTCCAGGAAGTCATCCGGACCAGAGCCAGGCCTTCAACGGGGCCAGGGCATCAACAGGAGCACGGCCAGGGCAAGACCGTCAGCAGGACCAGGGCCAGGCGCTCAGCAGGGACAGGACCAGGGCATCAGAAGGCAGGCACAGAGACAGTGTGGCTGCAATCAGGTGGCCCCACTGAAAGCGGGTCACACCTGCAGCTCTGCACATTTTTTCATGTTTTTCATGTCCAATAATGTGCAGGAGGTATGGCTGAGCTATGGATAATCCAGAGATCAGACCCAGCTACAGCAGTGTAATCCCCCCCATCGGAGTAAGCTGCACTGCAGACTTGAAAGACAACAGAGTGCTAGAGTTTAACACACCGCAACATGCAATAAAAAGACAGGAGAGCTTAGCCTTCCTAATTTAGGAGCCATGAATTACACAGGGGGTAAAAAGAATTCTAGGGTAAAATGGGTCAAAATTCCTATAGGAATAAATACCGATGCCATATGTTTGTAGATATTTAACCAATTTAGCCATATTTTGGATAACCTGTAATCTTAAAAGAAAAGTGATTTCAAAACAAGGCCATCAATCTAAGAGCATGGCCCACCCATAAATCCTATCATTATGCATTCTGTCCGGCACCATGGTGACCAGACACTGGCCACGCCCCCTCAGCAACCATATCCGTCTCATTCCTCCCCTGCTCCAGTTTCACTGGGTCTGGAGAGACTCGTATATGTAGTGACTACTCACCTTTTTCCATAGCCCTCCTTGCTATGTCAGATCCAGCACTGTGGTTCCCACAAAGGGGGAGGACATGGACCTTCCAACCTAGGCTGTGGCTCCATCTTGGCACCCCTGACTCTGGGAACAGCGGGAGGTATTGTGAGCTGATGATGGCTGCCAGTGGAGGGAAAGATGGAGCTGGCACGGCGCGAAGAGAGTACAGCGAACTGGGAGCATCCAGGCCGGAAGGCCTGGCGGGGGAAGGTCTGCCCCAGAGACCAAGCACCCGTCCCAAGCCGGTGAAAGGCCCCGTTCCGCAGGCCAGAAACAGGGCAGGGAGCCCTAGAAGCTACGGCTGTGGACACAGGCTCATGGACGCGGAAGCTCTCGCTGGCAGGCTTGTTGTTTTTCAGAGGCTATTGTGTGAAACAGGAATGCAATGGCAATCGATTTGGCTCAGGGAAAGGGGGAGAAAAAGAAGAAGAAAGGATCCAGAGAAGGATCTAATGGAGGAAGTGTATTATGAAGGGCGAACTGTAAGCAGAGAGTAGGGGCTGATTATTTATTCTAATGCGAACATTGTTCTGAAGAATGAAAGGCATTACATACAGCACCTCCAAAGGTAAAATGCTACGCAGCTATTTTTAACCTGAGATGCCACTGGGTGAAGGGACTGACGGAACAAATCTGGCTCTTGTTTGTCATTGGAGATGGCAAACAGCCCGCTGCCTTATGCTTGGCATCAAGACCAAGATGGTCTAGGAATGTCTTAAAATGGACAGAAGCCTATAATAATAACAATAACAATAATAATACTATGATTGTTATTTATAAATAAATAAATGAAATTAAAACAATAGAATAGGGGGTGCAGGAGACAATGTGCCTGGTCTTAGCGGTGGAGTCATTTATGGGCAGCATTGTGGCCCCGTGTTTCCTGGCCTGTGTCCAGGGCATGCGGACTCACACTGGCCACTGCATGGCATTGTGGACATGTTGGACAAGCTCTGGAAAAGTACGATCTTTCAGAACTCAGCATGTGCTTTTGTCAGCAAAGGCTTGTGAGCACTGCTGAACACAATACTGGAAACAACAGCCTGGGAAATGACTGATTTCTGCAGAGAAGGATTTTTGATGGACATTAATCATATGTTTATATAATTAACCTAACTGGCTAGAAAATGTGTGAGTATTTCCTTTTCCACAGTGAGCCGTATGAAATTATAAAATAATCAAATCTAAATGGATAAACTAAACAGATGAACTTGGCACTGGGCCAAGTTGAGATAAATTTCTCAGAATGTGGATATTGCAATTCTTGACTTTTGAGCTGTTCTGAATTGGGAATAGGTTTAATATAATTACGGTCTCAGAAGGTGTTCACAATGTGTTCGCATAACTCTGTGCTTGTCAAATTCTACTGGATGGCATGCTGGGTGAGTTTTGCTCATGGGTCTTATTCCGAGCAGTCATGGTGGCCGGCTTTGAAAGCCCACCGCGTTGCCCTCTGGCTGGAACGGAAGTCGAGCTGTCAGGAGCTCAGGAGCGCGGGCCCTAACGAAACCCCTGATATTCTCACTTCCGCGACTCGGCCCAGAGAGGGTGGGGCAGATGCACGGATCAGCACCTTCTGCTGCTGCTCAGAGGCTCGTTAGCGACGGGGCCAGGATCGAGCGAATCAACAGCTGTTGATTTGAGACGAGGAAACATCTGAAACCCCCCCCCCCCCACCTTCAAGGTTATCAGCAGCTCTGTTTATGCATTCCAGAATCGGAGAAAATCATTCCCATCTCCTGTTTGTTGGTAAACGAAACATTACCAGACTCATTAGTCAGACAAATTTGATACTGGCAGTACTGTGCCAACAAGAAGCTATTACTGGTTTCCCTTTGTGGCACAAAGCAGACTATAATAGACACAGAGAACACAGTGATAATGCTCTTTTGACAGCCTGTGTATCATTTAAACTAATATTCATTTGAAAGGCAGTTCAGCTACCTTATCAACATTCCCTTTTAAATTAACAGATGTACTTCCACAAAAGAGTCAAACACACCCACCCACACCCACGGCTGTAGATAAGACAGGTCATTATATTTATATTTATATTTATTTCATATATTGTATTAAGGCTTTTAACACAAAAGTGGCATTTGGCTTGATTATTAAAAAATAAATAATTGAATGAATAAAATAGTTATATATATATATATATATAGTGTATGTATGTATGCATGTATGTGTGTGTGTGTGTGTGTGTATGTGTGTGTGTGTTTTATAAAATGCCCAGTTTATTACACTGAAATCTGAAATTAGACAGACAATCTCTGTTGTTTTCCAAGTCAAATATCCATACAGGAATAAACACATTTTATATAGGCTAACAAAGTGCTGCCTGTACCTTTAAGAGTCCCTTTATGAACTACATTTATAGCCTTATAAGTAGTATAAACTTGTTTTATAACATCAGATTAAGACTTGTATCATTAGTTTGTATTTTTTGCCAGACGACAGCGTTACGGCAGGGCCACTCTGCACTGGCCATGGGACAGCTGGCCAGTGTAGCAGGTCATGATTGGCATCACCCCGGTGTTGCTTACGCTGACAGTATCTGGGCCACACCTGGCCACCAGCATTTAGACATGCGCCCTGCATACAGAGTACAACTTTCACAGTAACCCGCATGCCCAAGTTCACGAAACTTTGAGGTGACAGATGCAGGCTCCTCTGAATAACATTTCGTTATATCATTGGTAGGGAATTGGATGATGATTTTTGAAAATCCATTCAACATTAACTAATTTAAGAGTCTTTCCGATTCCAATATAAGTTAATAATCTAAACAATGCAATTAGTATTTCAAAACCTTTGTGTTTGATTCTACAGCTCTGTTGTGTACATTATGGATTAAATGATTAAAACCTCTGCTGTGGAAACTTTGCATGCTGGTGCACTTGTTTCTTGATTTAAAAAAAAAAAAAAAAATTAAATAACAGCCAGAAAAACTAAGTTGGAGGTTTAAACAGGGACTGGTGCCTTTTGTAAGCAGTCATAAAGGTTTGCTGAGACTTTCTGCTGAGAAATAAACAGCCACCGCAAACAAGCAGATGTCACTATAAGAGATTTCACAGTAAAACAGAGAAAATCACGCCGTTTCCTGCCAAGACTACAGAAGTCCAGATCCTTCTTTCTTTCTTGTTTCCACTCGCTGTGTTATGACCGACTTTACAGCACAAATTCACACAGCAATTGTGTGGTGCCACAAACACACATAGACATTTCTAGAATATGTGGCAGTGTGTAGAGTACATCCTAAATTAAACCAACTGTTGAGAAGGAAAAAAACAAACAAACCCAAAACACATAAATCACTAGGGCCTTCCCCAACAAATAAAAAATGTTTTACGGGCCAAACGAAAGAGTCCATTCAAATTAGTAATGCCCAATGAAACAGTGTTTAATATTTTCTTGAACAGTGGGAGGACATGGAAAATTGCTTTGTAGCTAATGCTCCTCATCCAATTCATCAGCAGACAGAGGATTAAGGCTGTTATTACCAAAATGCTTACAATATTACAGGCCGGGGGGGGGAGGATGTGGATTAAAACACATTTCTCATCAGCCAAAGATGAGACATGTGAGAGAAACAAACTGTCTGATGAAGACGTGATGATCTGTACTCCCCATTTGCAAATACTTTGAGCAAAACGAGAGAGAGAGAGAGAGAGAGAGAGAGAGAGGAGAGAGAGATGCCCTAACTCTCATCCTAAGAAAGGGCTACGAGACCAGAACAGTTCTGGAGCGCTCACGGCCTCACGGTGTGCGCAGGCCATGAAGATAAAGGCTGAGAATGGAGGGAGGATTCAGAATGGTTTCCTGCTCATGACACGCCTAGGGAGGGCGAGGATTAGACTTCACACTGTCCAGCGAACACTGTGGTTTTCTCCTGGAGAACCCTGGCCAAGCTACACTAATCAACAGAGCTTCTGTTGTTTCCAGAACCCCCCCCCCCCCTTTTCCTTGGAGAAATCTACCCATCTATGAACATTAAGACACATCAGGGCTTGGCCTGAGACTGTCTGCATCAAGTATCTCTCCACGCACTCACGATCTACCCTTCCATCACTGGCTACATTACATCACTACACCTTCTTTCTCTTCAGTTTTCTTCTCTTTGGCTAGTCCGTGTCCAGAGAAGCAGAGGTAACGTGTGTGTGTGTGTGTGTGTGTGTGTGTGTGTGTGTGTGTGTGTGCGCGCGCGCGCGCGAGAAGCCTTACCCCGCTACCCTGGCCTCATCTCCTGTGCCGCCTGTTCAGACTTCTGGATTAGTGCATCCGGACGTGTTCTCCGAGGAGTGCTCTCCTCCGGACCTGCAACGACAACACCACAGCGGGGGAGTGACACAGCGGAAGAGCGAGGCCTGCTGAGAAATGGCACTTCAGGGGAAACAAAACCACAGCCATGTAAAACGGCACCACTTCTGTTTCATCAAGCGTGCAGGCATTTAGCACCTCTGAAGGCATTAATTCCAACAGGTATCCCATCAGCCTGAGTTCAGGATTAAATTCCTTTGGGCCATCTCTGGGATGATTAACTATCTGGTGTTCACCTTCAAGAAGACTACATTAGAGGTTTCTCTGGAATTCAGCCTACATGGTGAAAGTGTTTAGACAAATATTAGTTTCACATGTTTTTATCAAAAGCAGTAACTGTAGACTCTGCTGTTTCAGACAGCCATGTTCTAGTCCAGCTTTAATGAGTTTTACACACACACGCGCGCACACACACACGCGCACACACACACGCGCACACACACGGTTTTATAATAAGCCATGAATGAGCATGGATCTCTGTCAAATCTACAAAAGGTACTTAGCCATAAATAAAATGTTTTAGAAGGCAGATTAAAATAAAGTGCTGTGACAGCACTCGAGCAGGCATCAACAGAAGGCTTTCACGTCGGGGTGCGTTGTACTCGGACGCTTTAAAAACAGGCCGTAAACAACGGCGGCGGAACAAATTCATATTTATAATTGTGCGGCGTGTGATAAATGTAAGGCCTGCCGACAGCCAGGTCTTTAAGGTGCTGGCGTGTGAACCCCGTTGTGCACTTCTCACCCCACAATTAATCTCCAACATGTATAAACTCCCACCAGCAAGCAAGGGGACGGCTATTAAACGAAAGAAACAAGACTAAATCGTGTCACAAAGTGCATATCGATCCTTTCCCTTTTCTTTTCTTATGAAGTGAAATGAGTGTATCGACAAAGCACTTAGGTTAAGTCAGGTATTAGGAAGCTTATAACAGTCTGTCAGATACAGGGCTGTTGCCGGAACGCCCAGGATAATTGTATTATATGAATGAGACAAGTGGAGGGAAATAAGATGGTGATTCGGCTGCGGAGATTCAGCACCAGTTACTGAATTTGCAGTAAAAATGAGTTTTCCAGGAAACCCAGAGAGATGCACTTGGTTATCACGACTGACCACCAGTCCGCTGCATTGCGGACATCCAGGACAACAGGGGATATTTCATTTCACTTAGTGCACGGCAAATTCACCACACTGCTCCCACTAGACCAGGGCTGCGCTGCAGGTTCATGCAAGTCCACGCAGACCATGTCTCACGGAGGGATCACGGACGCAGAGTCACGGCTGTTTCCGAAGCCCGGTCCATAAGGATGGGACGTGGATACTGTCCCAGAGTGGACCTCGCAGAGGTGGGCAGTGGTTGTGTGCTAGACTGGTCAGCGCCAGCTGTGCCCGCAGACTCACGTGCACGCTCTCGTGCACGCTCACCCCAGCAGTCCGCACTCAGTGAGCCGAGGAGGTTCGGGTGGGTGGGGCCGGGCCGTGTGGGCTTTAGCGAGGCTTCGTTCGGTGGGATTGGGGCTTAACGAGCTGTAAATTTGTGCAGAAAGCCGACGCGAGGCTCTGGAGCGCGACAGCGCCGCGTAAAATGCTGCGTTTTAGAGATGAGGCGGGAGCAGCTCTCAGCACGTATGACGATAAGAGGCTAAAGTATGACTTGTATTCACGACAACACTGATCTCATGCAAAGTGAGCATCCTTTCAGTCGCCGCCTGCACTCAAGTCAAGGCACTTCTGCAATGAAGTACTACAGACACAAGATTGTGTGAAAAAGGGACAGTGAGGTTTAGATACAGTTGAATAGGCTTTGGTATGACCATCTTAACAAGAAAATGATACAGTCCACACACACCTACACGCACACGCAGAGAGAGAGGGGGGGGAGGGAGAGCGAGAGCGCGCAAGAAAGAGCTCGGCATGCTAACGTGGCAGTTTCCAGAGAGCTAGCTGTTGCTGTGGTATGTGCATCTGGACGGACTGCTGCAAGTGTCCCCTCTAAGGAGCGCTGCACTTATTTACAAGACAAAGACAAGGAGGAAACATGCTAATGCTTACAGCTCAACACCATCAATACAGCAACGGAGTGGAATGGCTTTAAACCTGGGGCCCATCCGGGGTTCTACACGAGAAACAGTAACATTCACATGCGTTTGGACAAGAAAGAAACTCCGTTTCATCCCGTGCACTAAATGGTACGAGGCACTGCACTGTATCATAAGCCGCTGAGATTACTCTTAACCCAAACAGACTAAAACGCAGAAAGATCAAAGGAAAAGAAGGAGCCATGCATCTCACTGACAGACAGGTATCTATAGAGAAAGAGGAAAAATGTTCCAGCATCTGTTCCCATCCAGGGAGTTCCTTGTTGTAGAGAAAGGAACATCTCACTTCAGCTTCCTGCTGTGCTGTCTGGACAGACTCCAACAAGAACTTCTGCAAAATCACGACTGATTCATGTTTTTACACATCTACCATTCTTGGATACAAATGAAGCTGGAGACAGAATAATCAGTCTGAATAAATCTGCGTACACACAGGCACGCACGCACACACATACCATCTGATTGCAGACAATGAGGTCGTAAATACAAGGACAATTAAGAGAAAATCATCCTTTGTTTCCACCCTTCTAAGCAAAATACCCTCAACATCTCAGGAGCGATTTTGGAGGTTAGTGTGCTGTATACAAATACAATCGCATCAAATCAGCCCATCATTCCATTCCTGTTTTCCAGAGGACATAGTCATTAAAGATTCATAGGGGTATTTCAACTACAGCTGAGACAAGGATACTGAGAGCTGTTTCCGCAGACAGACAGAAAGAGAGAGAGAGAGAGAGAGAGAGAGAGAGAGAGAGAGAGAGAGAGAGAGAGAGAGAGAGAGATCTCCACTCCATGCTGCTGTAAAAGCTTATTAGCCAGGAGGTAGAGACGAATCTCGCAGACAGGCAGGCGGCGATGTAATGCATTCATGTTGTCAAGTCTATATGAATGTATAATGGCCACAGCGGAGAAGGCAGGCGAGGACAGAAAACAGGCACTGGCTCATCTTACTAAAGCAGCACAACAGCGCTGGGAAAATATGCAGGCAAGAGAGAGAGAGAGGGAGAGAGAGAGAGAGAGAGAGAGAGAGAGAGAGAGAGAGGGAGGGAGGGCAAGAGAGAGAGAGGGAGGGCGAGAGAGAGAGAGAGAGGGCAAGAGAGAGAGAGAGATCGTGAGTGAGCATGAGAGAGCGAGCGAGAGAACAAGCGGACAATCACTGGCCTTGAGGCCTTGAACTGTCCAATGACGAAGCAAGTTTTTAGGTCTCTGCGCCCACTCGATCGGACCATGGTAAAGTCAGGGGCGGAAGAGCTGTCTTTCGCAGCTAATTTCTGTTCTGCATAAAATACAGCTGCTTCAATAATACATGTGAGCATGAAAGGGAACTGGAATCTGCCTCATCCTTGATTTATAGCAGCCTGGCAGATATGGTGCCAGTACGGGAGGTCTGGCTGGAAATGGCTTAATGCAGGCGCTGGCCAATTTGGGCTCAGAATGGAAGCGTTCGGAAGGTCTAATGTCTCCGTTTAAAAAAAAAAATCTTAACGGGAAGCGACACCGAGAAAGCGAACGGTCCCGCACAGTATGCACTGGAGAGCGACTGGGGCGCAAACCATCAATTTCTTCATCGTCTTGCCAGAAAGGCCCTTCAAAAGGCTGAGGGTAAAACCACCATGACGTTGCCATATCAAAGAAGAGAAAGGCCTCTTTGTGTAGCTCTGCAGAGATGTCGGGAGGGCCCTGCTCTTCACTTTATCGTCCTAGAAGTGGCCCCCGGGATGCGTCTGCACCCACCTCCCTGGTCGGGCCCTCTGTCCCTGGAAAAGCAGCCTGTCCTGTCACACTGGATTATGGGAACAATGCGGGTGTGAGAGGCTGAAGTGGCACTGTGGGGGGAGACGTGGCGGCCCCGTCAGCGCCTCTCAAGGATACGGGGCTAGCCTGGCCAATTCTTACACTTCTCTGACAGACTTTGCATACATTTGGGTGCGTCTCTGTCTCTCTCTGTCTCTCTCTCTCCTCAGCCACTAGCCATCTCTCACGTTTCCCCCCCCCCTTCTCTCTCTCCTTCTCCCTCTCCCTTCAGACATCTGCCTTTCTCTCCCTGCCCTCGGAGGTGACGATAAGCCTCGAGTGTCCATGGTGGGCTAGAGCCTGTTGACTCCAACACTGCCTCTGCTGTCTCTTAAGGCAAGCAGATGCTCTTCCTCTCCTTCACTCCACTCTCCCTGACTGCCCCCCTCCCTGACCCCCACCCCCCCACGCATCTTCCATGTCTCCACACCCCCCCCCCCACGCTTTGCTCACCTCCGCCCACGCGCCTCCAGATGTTCTGCGCCGAGCTGCTGCCACTCAGCCAGCCAAATCCGACATTCACGATCACACCAACAATACAAGCAGGAAGTCGCAGATTGGATCCAGACCTTCTGCCCGAGGGAGCTCGTTGGCGCCAGTCTGCCGGACACTAACGAACGCCCAATGAAGTCCATGCAAACAAAGCCGTTTCGGGAAGCCTCTGATCTGGGCGGTGTAGGTGGAGCCCCAGGAGAAAAGCGGCCCAGGGGAGGGTGCTGCCCTGTCAGGGCTGATCTGGTGGTGTGTTGAAACCAGCACGCTGCCCCTGGGGCACAAGCCTTCAAAAGCTGTAGGGAATTGTAAGTCAGGGCTGGACCTGCCACGTCGCTCCATGCTGGCAGCCGGAACCAGAGGAGGCTGGGATTTCAAAGCTGGGGGCCCCCCCTCAGTGGAGAAAGCGGCGAGCCGTGGCAGGAGTCGAGTGTCTGAGAGGGCCGTGGTCCGCTGCCCGGCTGCTGGGCGCACGCCCGTGACCATGCAGCGATGCCGAACGAGCGGTTCGCATGGGCTAAACGTTTCGGCAGCTCTTGCAGGGAGGCGCACACAGGAGAGACGCTGTTTGACAGCGTCTGCAGCCTCCACGGTAGGAGTGAGCGCGGGCGGCCCTCAGCCAGCTGTCAGTGCATAAAAGGCCAGCCCCTGCAACCGCTGCACCTTGTTGGTTTCTGAAAGGACCCGCCAACTAGTCTGGAATATTAAGTGGCCGACGTGCGAAAGCTGAAGCCTGCCGACGATGACAGGGAGGGAGAGCTTCAAAAAGCCTCGCGATGTGATGCCATCTCCGTTGAGCAGTGAAGATGAGGAAGAGTCTCGAGAGGAGTGGGGGGGTATTTCACCCACATCTGAACTGCGCATATGCACAAGATATTATTCACTAATCAAAGGCTTCCCTTTCATATCAGGAGTTATGATTCATCCTCCACAAGAAGAGAGAGAGAGGGGGGGGGAAGAAGGAGGGATGGGGAGAGAGAGAGGGAGAGAGGGAGAGAGAGAGAGAGAGAGAAAGACAAGACAGGGGAGACAAACAGAGACAGAGGTAGAGAAAAAGAAAGAAGCAGACAGAGAGAGAGTGGGATGAGAGGTGTTTCAGGACATCTATCACTCCTCCTCCAGATCTGAAACACAAGGACTGTCAATGACCTGCAGCAGGCTGCCGGAAGCACGCCTTCATCAATCTCTCCGCAGTCTTCCTCCCACTAACCAGCAGCAGCAGCAGCAGCAGCATGGGAGCAAGCCTGGCTCTGACAAACTGGAAACCGACTCCCCATCGCATTTTGGAAAACGGCGAACCAATGGATCCTCCATGTATCCATAATGAAAAAGGCAGGCACTCTTGGAACAGGAACAGGAAGCGCACATGGTTAGACGGATCCGTATGGGACTCCTTTCATTTGTGTGCTTAAAACAAAAGCACAACAACAACAACAACAACGGAGCCGAGTCCCACTGATTTTAAGCACTGATTATACAGAAGCCAGCAGCTCCTTTATACCGTGAGATTAGAGGGAGAGCGGAATAAAAGTGATCCATTTAGAAAATCATTTACGATTAAATACGGAGGAGAGGAAAGGAGGCCGACTAAAGGACTTGGGGCCATTCGGTTTAACGCATCACCAGATCTAAAGAGGCAATGAACTTGATGCACTGGTTCAATCTGCACTTTCAGTGGCAATTATGCGATGTTTCAGCCTCAGTCTTAATGCACTCCACTTCAAGAACAAGGCTGAGGCGGACAGGCGCAGAACAATGACTGATGGATCTGTCACCGTGTCTGAGGAGTCGTGGAGACGGTGATGCGTGCGGTCGGTACTTTACAACAGGCCTGCTTGGGCGCGGAGAGAACAGACTGCAGATCTACTTACTGTGGCTGAGAACAGAAAGGACAGAACAAACGCTCTCGCGCAGTACAAGGGGAAGGGGCGGGGCATCAGTTGCTGCAAAAATAAATACGGAGTTGACAATGGCATCAAAGTCGATGACACTTTCTTGTTCACGTGACTTGCAACAAACCTGTAGAGACGTGAGTGAAGAATGATCAACATAACAGCTTCAAGATCAGATACGACATCTGCAGTCATGCATAATTTCTCCATAAAGGATTACTGACACAGAAAATCAGCACAGAATGAGTTTCCTAACATAGAAACCAATAGCCAAAATAAGTTAAGATTTGGTGTCTCTTTGGGAATTCGATAAATGACTAGAAAACTGTGTATTAAACATCAAACATATGGGGTTTTCTGTCTAAAGCCTTGGGTATGCTGCTAGCGTTCAGCATATGGCAAGTTCACACAGGCCAAGCATGAGTGGCAGCAACAGTGTGAATCCGACAAGCGGCAGCGCAAACACTGGCAGCGTGAGCCAGGCCCAATCTGCACGGCCACGGCGCTGCAATCCCTGATAATCTCCTGCCATACGCTCCCGACAGAGAGCGGATTACACCAAATTAATCATTAGACCTTTAAAAACAAAAAAAAAAAAAAAAAAAAACACTTCGATATGAGAGAGATCACAAAGGTGAAGAGAAAGGGACTCGAGCATGCGTTTTCTACAGACACACTGCAGGTCCCTTCCAACGTGACGCTCGCGCAGGGCATCGAACCGCCTCTACCCGGCACTGCTGAGGTCAGGGGTGAAAGTCCTCCCTCGGGCACTTGGGCGCGGCTGCGTGTCCTGGCGAGACGGTGCAGATCCAGCCCCGGAGCTGGATACACAGGAGGTGAGCACGGGAGAATTCCAGAAGGGGGAACTGGACGGCCTGGCGGGAGCTAGCTAACCAGAGCAGACGGGTGCCGCTGCACCGCGGGAGCACACATGCAGCGCTGTCGAATGGAGCAGAGTGTGGCTGACTAATAATGCAGAGCAACAGATGAGCTACAGTCTATTAACCACATGCAAGACAGGTGTACCCAACACAGTGGCCAGTGTTTTAAGAGGCATGGTAGCGTGGATGAGTATGCATGAAGGATATGTGGTTACCGTGTAGGCTGGATTAATAACTAATGGCTAGAGGGAATCTGTAGGTTATTAAAACTTACATTCTCCACACTCTCAACTGATTAAAATCTTAAAGCCCAGGGCAACTCTGACTTGTTTTTCTCATTATTAGCTGCTTCTGGCCCTTTTAGACATATACAAAGGATGTCCGACAAATCGCATTCTAAATTCCAGAAGGTTATTGATTTATTTCACTAGACGTTTTCTATTTCAATGCAATATGTGTGGTCTTGATGCAAGGTAAAGCTTGCATAAGCTTTACTGAGTGAAGGCTACACCAACATTAGCTATAGGAAATTCTGAATATAGTTAATGCTAAACTGTTATTTTGCAGTGAAATCCAAGTAATCTTTCACTGAGGTATGCCATGTGTCCAAGTCTATGGTTTCTTTTTCATCCTGATCAAAAACATAAAAACCTACCATTCTATCAAAACCTGAGAACGTGACTTGACTAGTAGCAGAAGGTGAGAATTATTTGCAAACTCCTCATTGGTTGTTTTGTACATGTATGGTTGTATGATTCCAATGCTCCATGCTTGAACCATTATAATTCAAGTCTGCTTGAGGAGAGTAGCAGGTTGCAACACTAACAGTGGGCTGTCAATCAAGCATGCTCATTGGAATCAATCTGGGCAGAGTCCTAGTATATCAAATAAAACTGATTTAGATGTTTTTGAGCAATGTTATCATAATTTATGTGCTATATGAAACATACAACACAAGTTTAGTACCATAAAAAAATGTAACATTTTATGTTCCTTGGGTCTTTTAAAAAAAGCACTCAAAACCGGTGAGTTTTTCTTTCCTACTACCTGCTTCTAAGCAGCCTGTGATCCCAGCCACATATTTGAAGGCAGCTGGCACTACAGCGCAACCCCAGAACCTAGCAATCCAGAAAATAAACAACCAACCACAAACATGATATTACCAGCCTAACTCCACCGAGACCTGCATCCAGAGTCCTTTCTGAGTCTGCTTTGATGTGAATTGCACCAAGTGCAAAATGAAATCCAATCTGCTCTCCAGTGTAAAACAATTAAAAAAAATAATAAAAACATTTACAAAATGAAAGCAAGCAAGTAAACAAACAAACAAACAAACAAACAAAACTTAAAGAAAACCTGCTCTCTCTGGTCTAAAAGGTTTTTCAGAGCAGACTCCAAAATTAGCAGACAGTAAAAGGTGTCGCTCCTCTTCAGTGGGATTGCGGACAGGAATGTGTGGAGCTACTGGTGCTGTGAGAGCCTGCTCCAGACTGGGGACTAGCAGAGCTGCACAGTACAAAGGCACGTTCGTTTGTTTGAAGCAAGCGCACGCTTGCGTGTGAGTGGGTGTTTACGCGGAAGCAAAAGAGACAGACAGATGTATATTGAATTCGGTAACCAGGCATCCATGTCAAATTTGAGGTTTCTGGTCATTAAACTAGCCTAGCTAGTGTGTGCACATATGCATGGGAAACAAGTAAAGACCAACCCTGAGCAGACATGTGCATGTAGGATAAAAAAGGAGAAACAGCTGAAGGCTCCTAGGAGAGGAACTCTTCTCAAGTTCTCTTGACGGTTTTATTTCAATCACGTCAGTAAAGGTGTTAAAAGACTTCATTAAACTATGCCTTATCTGAAGAAATAGCTTAAACTAATTCAGTTCAATGGAACCACTATAAATCAAGACCATACCAGCAAGGGAAAAAAAATTTTTTTCTTGGTACAGGAGGATTAGAGGACATTCAAGGTTAGCATCATGCATTAAATAAAAACATAAATAAATAAGTAATGTACATGACCCCACCTACTCAGCCTCTGTAGGAGTTGGAACCAGCAAAGAAAGGGTTAATGTGGAGAAATCCCAGTAACACATTACAGACCTGTAGGACACATGTGCAATGACTGTGTGTGCACGTATGCATGCATACATGCATGTCTCAAAATAGCCCCTAGGCTTTGCCTTCTTACTCTAGTTATGGTCATGACATCCCTCAACAGATGTCTTCAAGCTCATACTGCTAAGATGAAACTCAAGAAAAGTTTCAACTGTGCCACCATATATCTTATAAAATGAAATTCTGTTCTGAAAGATCAAACTAACTAGCTCAGACTTGGAGAGCGGAGCAATGAGTCCCTGAGGATGGACCTTTTGTGCATGGAAGTAGTGACAAATGGTGATCTTATGACCTTGAAGTGCTGCAACATGTCAAAGAGCTGGAGAGACACAAAGGCCACAGGGAAGATCGTGTGTGTGTGCATAATCAGGCTGAATGTAGTACCTCAAAGATACTCTCTCCAACCACCTCACAACTGTGCAAAAAAATTAAATAAATAAATAAATAAATAAACATTTAAAAATTTATTCTCTACACCATAGTATGTAATTAAACACATTATATGTATTCTCACACACACACACACACACACACACACACACACACACACACACACACACACACACACACACACACACACACACACAGAGAGCACGAGAGTGTTAGCAACTGCTGTGTGCTGTAGAAAAAGATGAAAAATAGAGATTGAAAACTGTAGCGAAATACACAAGGTTTCCAAAGAGAGAGAAAGATTTCTGACAGAGGTCCTTCATCAGCCAGGCAAGAACTTTAAAGCACTTTGCTTACAGAGCTGATGAAGGACCTCTGTCTAAAAGATCCCGTTTCTGTAGTGTGCACTTCACTACAATTTTAATAGCTTTATAGCATACAGAGCTAATTGGTTTGCCAGTGTCAACTTCCTTTTAAGAAAATACCACAAAAAAAGGAATTTATTTTTTTGTTGTTGAAATGGTCAATGTATTCCACTAGAGTGGTGATTGTGTCCATTCTCTTTGTCATGGCTCACAGTTTTTGGGTTGCTGGAAGCAGGACAAACCACTCTTGCTTTTGATTGATTTAAAAACAAGAAAGTGCGTCAGTGGAACATGCTCGATGGCAGCGATTGTTTCAGCTACTGTTGGTCGCTCAATGGTGTGCTGTTGTTTTTGGAGTTCATTTTCATTCTTTTCCTTTAAGAGACATTTTATTTGAACTTGAATTATACATTTGAATAAGAAATTATTTAAATAATTTACGCAAATTGCATAAGTTGTTTCTGAACAAAAATTATTTATTTTTCTCTATTCCACCCAAGAACACTTTCTTATGATGTTATTATGAAGTCTGAAGGGTTACCATTTCCATAACCACTGTTTTGTTCCATTTCAACTCATTTCATTCCAAAGCTCATAGCATAATGTGCATCATTATCACAAGTTTTACTTGCTCCAGGGAGCAGTGTGACATTTCTGATTGTCTGAGCCCCTCCCCCCGCCCGGAAAATGTAAAAACACCATACTGGGCAGCGGTAACTCAGTGGTTAAGGTACCTGACTAGTAATCAGAAGGTTAATGAGCAAGGCCCTTAACCCTCAGTTGTATTCAGTCATAAATGTAAGTTTTTTAGGATAAAAGCATCAGCTGAATGCCGTAAATGCACTGGGGATGGGGTACTCTTCGCCTGAAAGAAGCTGAGCTTAAATCGGATGCAAAGAAGTGTGGAATTAGGACTCATATCACATTATAAACTTCCCATCTGCATACATTACCAAAGATTTGGGATCTGATTATAATGACTTCATAACCATGCATAATTACACAGAACTCTTCTATTCCACCTAACTGTTCTCCTTGAGCTAATTAAAGGATACCAGGTTCTCTCAACTCAGTTGATGTTTGAAGAAGTGTAATTATAACTTGTTTGATTCCAATTTATTTTGACATCTGGTCATATTGTAAACATGTGCACTTTACTAACAGGTTTGTTTTGTTGTGTGTATATTAATAGTGCTCTGTGGATTCCATTATATTTTCTCTCCAATTTAGTCTTAAATTTCTACATGTAATTTATATTTTGTTTATATGCAGAAAACCTAACAAACTCTACAACACAAAATCAACATACTTAATATAAATCTAATTCACTGAAAAATGCTCTTATTTAGGACTTCATAAACAAAAACAGTGACATTTTGAAGTCAAATTCCAGTATTTTGACATTTTGTAAAGCATAAACATTCTGCTTTTTTGGCCTTGCATTCCCGTTCTTTAAATCTCCACGTAGGCCTATACAGTGGTCGTATATTTGATGGGTATCTCTATTAAAAGTCTGTCATTGAAAAAAACCCTAGTCTATTAGCCATGTTTTGGATTTAATAAAGCTCCTCTCAGTTATGTTAGCTCAGAGGAAAGTAAATGTAAAATATAGCTATTTCTGACCAAACTTATTTAGTCATTTGGGGACTGTTGAGCCGTAAACTTGGCTGAATTTTTCGGAGGTTTTTTTTTTTTTTGTGTGTGTGTGTGTGTGTGTGTGTGTCGCTTGTGATATTTCGGTTGACTGTCACGTTGACGTGTTGTAGTCATGCCAACATATTCTACTGGAACTAAAACACACCACCACTTTATTTGCATGCCAATCATAGCAGCTACGCAAGAATGTTATTCCTGCACCTTTCAGTAAACGTTGGAATGGAAATTCTATTTTTGCTTGTGAATTCCATCAAATCTGTGATTGTGTGAAACCTGACTCCACAGGGACCTATATTACTTCTGCTCACTCAACTTTATGACTGGGACAACTGTTCCCTGAACAGTTCTTTTTTTCATATATGAGATTTTTGAGGCTTTTCTCAATAGGAAAAGAGTAAGAGGGGAGGAAGAAAAACAAAACAAAACAGGAAGACCAGGCAAGGAAGAAGATAATTACTTCATAATAAAGTAAACAGGGGTAAAGCATAGAACAGACATGTATTTTACATCAGCTCTACCATGCAAACTAAATAAGGCCAGTAGCGTTGTGGTGGATAGTCTACTATATTAAGCTACTACAAAACTTGGTTCAAGCAAAAAGCTTGCTTTATGATCACTGACAAATATCTGTTAAAAATTTGTCATGTCTTGGAGTTCACCCATGCTAAGGTTAAAATGTGTCTGTGGAAAATGTGACAGCATTGTCTATGAATGTTAAGCAAAAGAGCTGCTAAGGGTCTCATCACTGACCCACTGGCAAACACTGGTCCCAAGTTACCTACACAGGAACCAGCTTACATAAGACCTTCTGAGCTGCAATCAAACTGGGTACAATTAAAATTCCATTACAGAGTTTCTGGCCACTTTGTGCTGCTGAGGCCATGAAGTCACTCCCTGATCATCAAGCACAGCTGAAGCACATGGGCTGCCATGGGACAGGCGTCCTCGGATTTTTCCCCCTGCTCAACTAGGGAAGCTGAGAAGGTTCTAGATAATTGCCCTTGACGACTCCAGTCACAGCATGGGTCAAAGCAAAGGCCAACAGCTGCAGACTTCAATATACCAGATTGGCGTGTTCCCATTTCCAAAACTGGGGGGGTGGGTGTGGGGAATCAGACACTGGCTGAGATCAGGGACAGGTGCTGCCTTTACTGCCATAAAACTTCAATTTAGGAAGTGCAAACATTGGTCTTTAAAATTCCACTTTCCACTGAAAAGTCTATTTGGTGTCTGCTTCGGAATGTAGCTACCAGCGTAAACCTGAAGACAAGCTCAAAGAATGTGAACACTGAACTGATGATGGGGGCAGGGAAATCTATTTGCTCATAAAAATCACAGACAGGATGGCTTCCAGAGATCACTGCTGTTTGAGGTATTCAGTAAGGAATAAAGCTGAACCTGCCAGAGTTTAAATCAGCAGTTGACTAACGGATAAGAAAGTGAAGTTCTGGAGGACACTTATGATTCTTCTGGAAGAAAACCCTTGGAGGGAACAGTAAACAGTGCTAAAATGAAAGATTTGAGATTGATCCAAAGCCTTACAGACCCGATCTCAGCTGGGCACAAGAAGGGAGCAGGTGGGGTGAGACATGTCCAACAGCCATGTCAAAAGTCTGGCAGCTTATTGGACAGCAGGGAGCACAGCAGGCCAATGAGAGAAGCCTACCTCTCCCTGAGAAGCAAGTCTGATCACCACCCTCGTTCTGGCTGCTTCACAAAGCTGGCACACACCAAATAAGTCTGGCCAGGCCCAGTGCTGCCAAAGAATAATAGCAACTTTGAGGAGGAAAATTGTCTTTGTTCATTTGATAGTTACTATCATAAACTACAGAGGAAAATAGGACAGTTACAATTACACATTCTCCTTTGGCTCCCTGAGCAGAAGAACAGGATGATTTCTAGATGGTGGAGGGCTTTGTGCTTTTTGGACTGGAATTAGGAGAGGCCATACGAGGATATATATGTATAAAATATATATGTGTGTGTGTGTGTGTGTGCATGCGCGCGTGTGCGCGTGTGTGTGTGCGCGAGCAAGAGAGGAGGCAGGAGGTGCCCTTGGTGTGACACAGCAAGGAGTTCAATCGCCACGATGAACAAACCCGGGCAGCCAAGCACTAAAGACCCCTGCAGACCTCCTGACACTGTGTAAGCACAACCTGACACCAAGTACCCACAAGCAAAGAAAAGAGGGCACACTGACGAAACTACAAAGACATGATCCTTATGTGGTAGCCACACCAAATGAGAAGCCACAGTGCTTGAAAGGGTCAGAGTAATGATCCCAGAACTTTACCAAGAGGTTTCTTCTGCTATGTTGCACTGCTATGTTGCATTTATGTTTTAAAAAGGACTAAAACAGACTTGTTCATAGTTCAAAAACAAACCGCAAAAATGAGGCAAACATCTTTGCTTACACTCAATTTAAAAAGGCAAAGACGCTGCTTCGGCCCAGAAACCAGATGAGTAAAGTAACCAAGGCCAGCAGCAAAAATTGGAAAAAGTAAATGGCTAACTTTTGGAGTGCAAGGAAGTAGAAAGTACAGTGCTAAAACGACCAAATAAATGGGCAATGAGAGCCGAGGGTAAGAAATGGAAAGGGCAGAATCTCAGAGAAGGCCCAATGCAATTCATCAAGTAATAAGGCAGTTTCCAGAAGCTGTTGCTAGGTGGGCACATTGGCTTTCAAAAACTAGCACTGGTGTAATGGTGACAAAAGCTTGGAGCCAAGGCACGCAACAGAAAGATCTTTGTGCAAAGAAGTGCTCAGATCAAGAGCCACCAATAAACACTTGAAAAAGGGACGTTAAAGTGACATCAGTAGGATTTTGGTGCCATAGCCTGTAAATGGGACAACCCTCCCCCCTGTACCACTGCAAAGGACAAACAACTAACCAGCCTCTCAGCCTCTCACTTCAAATTAAAGTGAGCTCCAAACCAGTATGGAGAGAAATGGTCAATATTTACCTCTTGCTTTGCTTCTGTTCTTCAGTGTGCTGCATTTGAAAAGGCACAAGGATGACGAGGGATACATTACAGTCAGTCAGCTTTAGTTTAAAGCTCCAGTTTCAACCATATTAGAGGAGTCAGATATCACAGCTCACATTTTTATATTTTCAACAATGCTTTAGGGCACTGTAAGAACAGTATCAATTAGCCATTCCACGGTTTCTTATTTTTTGGCCTTTTGTTTTTAATTTATTGTTGAATTATGTGAACAAAATGGCAATTTGAAGCTGAGGTCTGAAACGGGTGCCTGATAAGGACCAAAAAAGCACCAGTGCAAGTAAAACAAGCCATAAATGACACTAATAATCAGAGAAGCATCAAGCTTAGCTATGCCAAAATTAACTTCTGGAGGATAGTTAAGAAGAGGGGAAAACAACGGAAAACCAAGCAGCAATGTATCTATTACTATAGCGAGTCATTTCACATATTAAACAGAGAATCCTCGAACAAACATCTAACTCATGGCAAAATACTCTCAGGTATAGGCACACAAGTGTTATAGGATATTGTTAGACTATATACTGGACACACATGTACTCTCAAAGGACATTCAACAAAGCATTAGTAAGTGGAGCCAATCTTAAATTAGGATTACAGACAGACAATGTTAAAACGTTAAATATGAACAAGAAAAATCTTTCCATGTTGAAACATGGCATAGGTTGTGTTTTAGAGGAGATAAGACATTCATCCAATGGCTGCAGAGCCAATCTGGTGGATCATCATGGAACACACCAATTTGGTATGTCTATGGTATGTGATCAACCATCAACAGTGATTTCTTAACCATACAAACATTCAACACTTCCTGTGTACTCAAAAAGACAAAAGCTAAATGAATGAATACTTATTTCACTGATAAGGCCATTTGACTTTAGCGCTGATTGTACTCCAGGGCTCAAAGCACAGTCTGCAGTTTGTTTGGTTTTTTTTAAAGGGTGGGGCTAGCAAGTGTTACGTCTGGTGAACAATGTGACAAATCACTTAACACGGCATCCTCTGTGTACTACATTACCTTCAGGAACGAAAGCAAAATGGGGTCACCTTTTCAAAAGGTGCACCTCCTGATAGTGTCTCAGACACAAATAAAATGAGAGAATATCTATTGCGCGAGACAATTTTCACTTAACAGAAATACACATTGGTCTGGTACAAAAGGCTGTACTTTTCTCTCTCCCCCATAAAACCACCAGTCATCCGTTTCACAATAAATAAATAAAAATCTGCAACACAGCTGGCATATTGATTACAAGCACGCTATAAACCTTTGCTCTCTCCAGGTTTTATTGATCTTGGATGCCCGAAATCCATTAGCGCCCTTTACATTCATAGTGCTTTGTGTCACGACTAGGATACAGCAAGTTCTCTCTCGTGTTTCCTTTAAACACGGCTGTGTAGAGGCGAGGCGAGGCAGCGCTGGATTAGTGCCGTTGGCGGCGGGCCTGCTGGTGCTGCTCTTTGGCTGGCCCTTCAGTCAATGAGGGCATCCAAGTGATCCGAATTACCAGAGTGGCTTCTGTGTCCAAGGGCTCCAGGAAGTGTCCAGCTAAGGGCCAGGCAAGAGCGACTTCCCGCATTTGACTATTATTAGACACCTCAGGAGGTCTTGGCTCTGCACTTTGGTGCCAGGACTGCACACAAAGCTTGCCTATATTGAGTCGACTCAAGTGGATCAAGAAGTGAGGCAGAAAAAGACAGGACCACAAACAGGACCGCTGAGACAGCGTACCGACAAACCTCCATTTGAATACTTGAAGCAAGCTAAATGTTGGCTTCACTTGTCTGTGGGTAAAGGTTCGACATCTTTCCTTGATAGCTTTCCAAATACCAGTAGCTCAGAGAGTCCTTGTTATGATGTTTAGACAGTACACCTCTGTATGAAAACAACACCAGGGTAATCAACAACTGTAAGTCTTTACTGCAAAGAAGTCAATCAGTAGAAGTTCATTACATCCCTGCTCTCTATCCTTTAAAAAACAGGCCTCATTAATAGTTGGCACAAGGGACAATTTAGACTCCTTACTGTCTCCTTGCTTCTTCTGAGTGCTTCAAACTTCTCCACAGACAAAATCATAATCCAAAAATCCCCGTACACCTTCAACTATAATTAATTCTGGAGAACATATCTATTAATCAAACCTCACACTGGCCTTTGGTATATCCCAGTCCCCAAGGCAATAATAAAAGGTGATCATGGGGTATGAGGTAAAGAACGCCATATTATAAAAGGTAAAGTTTCTTGTTATGACTGTATGCTACTTAATTATACCTTTAAAAGGACTGACTGGGCCAAATCAGAGTGATTTCTTTAGAGACCAGAGGCATGATGTGCAATCCATTTAGGTGGCAATGTTGAGATCTGACTGCAGCAGAGTGGAATATTAAAGCAAGTTTCTCTCTGCAGATTTCCCCACTAAAATAAGTCAGGACAAAGGACTTAACACCATTCTTTATGTCATTACTCATTCTGACAGCTCTGAATCTTCCCCAAATAACTATAAATAAAAACAGGTCTTCTGCCAACACGGAGAAAAATCTAGTTTTTAGTTGCAAACAGGCAGATGCTAGGGAACAATTAACCTTCAGACTAAGGTTCATAAGTCAAAAACTTCAGACTACCCACAAATGACCAGTGAGCAATAATGAAACAGAACGGCTGGCGAATACTACAAGCTAGTTTATTCAGAGGCATTTAGGACTAATTAACCCTTGGGCACCTCTGTGGAGACTTGGGGAAGAAGTAAAGAGGATTTCCACGTTATCTCCGGCAGAAACGGGACAGGCTGAACTGACCATCTGTCTCCCCTTTGCAGACAGTAGGGTTGGCACAGTAATAAATGGGAGGAAAGGCATGATAAACGTTTACTGAAGCTGAACGAGTGGTTAGGAGAATCAGCAGGCACAAGGCCCGGCCGTTTCAAAAGAAACTATGACAACTGCAAGCGGGAATGACACTCATGCAGGCTTACTGAAGCACACTGCATAAAGAAAAAAATAATTTCTTAGCGTACAGCTGGAGAAATCTATCCAGCCCCTTTGATTGCCTGCATTTCACAGTATACAATTCCCAACTCAAATCTGCATTGGAATATACTATCTCTCAGTGGCCCACAAATATCTATAAATACACAAAAAGCAGCAATACATGGGAGTTGACAACATGCCTGGCAGACCCAATTTTTGGTGTGATTAAGTAGGCAGGGGGGTGATATTACATCATCAAGAGTCCACTAATACCTTTCAAAAGCAGCACGACACCCTACCCAGCACCGCACACAAACATGCAGGCGGCAGTGCATCAGTGGTCATATGGCACAGAGTGGGAAGAGCAGGTTTAATGCAGGTAAGGTCAGCCTGTTGCGGTGGGGCACATGCAAAATTAAATAAAGAAGAGTAACTAAATGATGGTAAACTGGCAGCTAGCTAGAAATTAGTTAAAGAGCTAAAAGACTTTGGTCTCTAGTTAAACCCCTTTGGTAGGGGTGCAGAAAAATCAACTCAAGTGAAGGAAAAAGGAGAAAAAAAACTATAATAATCTAAATTATTGATTTACATTCACTACTGATAAGGAGGGGAATGAGGTCGTTTTGTGTTACACATTCAGCCCATCTACCCCAACAAAAACTTGAAAGTTTCAAAACTAATAAGACATATGGAGACAAATCAGAGCCATTTAAAAGGCAAGCCAATTGAACATTTTCATGAATTACTGCACATTTGAAAAGGACAGCAGATCTGTATGAGAAGGATTTCAAAAGACTAATGAAAAACCCTTGAGGGCATGGTACGGGGGTGGGGTGAGGTGTGGCAACTTGGATTGCCTCAGAATGGCTTCCCGAATCAAAGAAACCCCCTAAACTCCCTTGATTTACATATAGTACTGTAGTAACATGCAGTTACAACACTGTTGTATAATTTCCTCTTCAGCTGTCATGATATAAAAAGCAGGCAAGTTGAAAATATTAGACAACTGCTGCCTATCCTGGCTTCGTGTCGCCTTGCACTCCCCCTCACTTGCCTGCCCGCTACGAAACAAGATGAAACTTTACCTTGTTCGATGCCGATGCACTCAGAGCACCGGTCCAAAAAGTGGATATTTGTGATTTACTTCACCTCCTTTTAAAAAACAAAAACCTACAGCAGTCACCTGAGAGCCATTGTTTACACTGCTATCTGGCTCTGTGAGTAGGTCATCTTGATTCAGAGCATCTTCAAATGTGAACGGGAAGTTTCCGTCACTCTGTCACACAATGAAGACTGATTTTTACTTAACTGCTCTCACCAGGATCCCACAGATGACTTATTTATGTCAGCATTCTGAATTCAAAATGTGTTTAATTTGTTTAATCTATAATTAGAATTATAGACTACACAATATTTCACTCTGTCACACCCATGACTGAGAACACAAATTAATCATGAAAGTGCACTGAATGAAAACTGAACACTGTTTCAAAAACACTTAAGAACACCCAGGATTCCTGCCCCCACCTCCTGCAGGTTCTGAAATATGAAGTTCAATCATCTGAGCCATATGTGTTGTGACATTTTATTACTGCCCAAAAAGTAAAAATCCACTGGACACACCGGATTTCTGCCTCTGTATAAGTCACATGTATTTTAGGTTACCTTGGCTAACAAACCAACTATTTAAAAACTAGGTGTTAGCAAATATCACTTAGATACCATATAAGAACATGCAGAGGTGATGGAGACGGCTTCATTTTAGGAAGCAGTGATTTTAAAGGAGAATTTCGAAGGCAAGAAGATGTCAACCATGAATTACATCCACCGAGATGAGATTTATTTGCCAAGCTCGGACAATGTTAAACACTCTGATCGTTATGCTGAACAGGTCGCATATCTGGCCGAAGTTCAACAGAGACAAAAGGAGAGTTCATCATTTCTGTTTTATCTCATATATCTCTGCCGATTGCTTTTTGAGTGTCTCTCACCACGCACAGGAGTTATAAGAAGCATGTTCAGTCCGCGCGTTTTAGAGGCACCTCGATCAATCAGGACATTTTGGTTTTTGGGATGAAGGTATGCTATCTCGTAGTTATTGTAAGGACGCAAACACAAGCTCTATTGTGTAATCAAATGCCGAACTGACCTTTACAAGCTCTGGTAAATCATTACCCAGCACTGCGGCTATTTACACAATGCAGCATGCTTGAAAACGAACTGTAGGAAAACGAATATGACAAATCGACACAGTCAAAACAAATGAGCTGATGAGTCAAAAGATGATCAGATGAGTAGTGCTTACAGCGCTTAACAGTAACAGGAAACTTGTAAAACGTCAGTAGCTAACGAACAAACTTTATCATTAGCTGGCTGGCTAGCTCGTAATATGTTTTAGCAAGAGTGTTTCAGAGGAGGCATTATAAACGCCAAGAACTGAAGCGCAGATCCTTCACGATTCCAGAAATCTAAAAAAAAAACATGCAGACGTAAAGTTAGCCTAACATAGCCGAGACGGTCACTGATGGCATACACTGGCACAATGTCTTGCTTCCGAAACGTCTTATAGTGGAAAAACAATATATGGCAAATATGCCAAATTACAAACACAGACTCCAAATCACCTGTGTGTCTACATGAATGCGTACATGGTTAGATGCTGCCGGTACTTGCTTTTCCAGAGTTTTAGGAGAACTATGAAGTTCTGCCATTCCTACCGTAATAGCTCCTACTAGCAAGAGGGTAACTTCACTGGCAGTGACAAGGACAAGCTGCCACAACACCTTTCGTCTAATCTCTGTAAAGAACTGGCATTTGAATTAGCCTGAGTGCTTTAACTGAAAGACTGGCTACACTTTTGAATGCGGTTATGGGCTATATAGGAAAACAAAGATGCCAACTCAAAGGCAGTGTGCACTGTCGACATGTTGGCACTGCACTCCATCAAAACAAGCCCCTTAAATATTCACGTCTGTGCTCGTTACAGATATTACACTTACCGTTGCAGTCTGTCAGTATATTCTTTCAACCCTGGACGGCTACAAAGCAACGTGGTAAGACGCAAAAGTGTAGGCTTCACTTCACTTGAGAGAGGAACGACGTCCCTTCTATGGCAACCAACAACACCGGAATGAACACACACACGGCTTGCTATAGCACTGGGAACACTCTCCCAAACATCGCGAGATGCAACGAGACAAAAATCAGAACGTCCAATCGTAATGCAAAATGTTTATCCAATGGAATTACAGGCGTCAAGATATACCCGTGCTAGGATTGGACAGGCTTTCAAGATTGACACTAGGGACAACCATACAAAGCTCAGTTTAATGTTTAGTAAACATTTTTGCAAAATTTACTCAAGTAGACTTTTACATACCCCTCAGATTTGCTTATAATACATTTGTAATTTTTTTAGCCTCACGGGGACATGTGCGTTACATGTCAGACAGTTTAAATAACAGAAAATTAGGAAACTGCGTTCACACCAGTTCTCCATAGCTGCAACTTTTAAATGTGTTGTTTATCTGTAGCACTGTGCATTGTGCAATCAATGTAAGAAGTCTATCCAAGCCCCGAGGTTTGCAGTTGGTTATGTCCTATAAATGGTCCCCACTGCCCCACTTTAAAACTGTAGTAAAATACACCGTTCCCAGAGGAACAACGTTTCGGACAGTGTTCCTTCATCAGCTGTGCAATGTGGTTACGTGAATCATACTGTCAGTCGATATGTCATACCGTTTGCTAGCTGTACTTAACAACCACGAACACCTTATAGCTCCAGTGGTGAAAGCATTATGCTCTTCATAATACCCATCCACTGAAGAGGACGACATTAAGGGGCCAGTCTTGAGAACAACTTTAGTTTACATTGAGAGTAAGTTTATTTTAGCTCAGAGTTTCCAATAGTGATATCAGTATAGGTAGTCTCTGCAAACAGACGTAGGTCCAGTCTAGAGGTGGCAAGGTCTAGCATGAACTTGCTTGGCAAAGTAGTCAACAGGCCATGTAATTAAATAAAATGTTATTAATTTTAAAATGTCAAAACACGATCTGCAAACAGGTGTAATCCAAAAGTGAATCTGCATCTATAATGAAAACAGCGCTCATGCACAGCCAGCAGGTCTATTCAGAGACTTATTAGCTGATGGCAAATGAATCTGAGGAAAACACGCTGAGTATAGATGATTAATTTAGATGGCAAAGACCGGGCACAGTCCACTGTCAATTTAAGATGGCTTAGCCTGATTTAAACATATTAATAAACAACTTAAATCATGACATGCAACTATTTGATTGCACTTTTCCAATAAGATGCATTCAGGAATTAGTTAGGCTATAGGACAGTTTTTGTAGAATACAGAATTCTCAATTTAGGGTGCAGATTTGAGTGTGTAATTCCAGAAAAGGGGAAAAACACAGGCACTAACGTGGCAGATTATTCTAGCGTTCCATCAAAGTGCAGCCAGTGCACTTTAAAACATTTTGTTTTGTATTGACAAAAGAGTATGCAAAGAACTAACATTGCTTTTTAGTTAGTAAGCACAGTCATCAAATCAATTATTTTTGTGCTAAAGTGAATTTTTATTACTTTACATGTATTTGACTGCTGTATATTGTACTAAAAGATGTAGAGGTAGTAGAAATTGTGGCGTAGTACACAAGATTACCAGAGAAACAGGATTTTTCCAACAGAGGTCCTTCATCAGATGTGCAAGGAAAGTTGTTTTGAAATTCTAGGAGGTGAAACCAAACAAAACAGTAGATATCATAACATTAATTCCATGGGGTTCTAAAGTTCAAAGAGTATAGATCAGTTTTTTTTTTTCCTTAAGTTCCCTACTTTCATTGCTGCCATGGCAACAACTTGCCACTAGAAATGACAAATCCTTAATTCTGATTGTCCGAAGATGTTCAGAGAAACAATCGGCAATCAGCAATCCTTCTCTTGGTTTCCCTAAAGTAAAGCTGATTGTATCTCTTGCAAGATGCAGTAGACAACTCCTGCAATAATGCATAAGGAGGAATGGGTGATAACAATTAATCCTGTTCTGCTAGGCGATTGTAGCACATATAGCACATCTAGAGTAGGAGCCAGTACCACAGTTCTTATTGGACTGCATTTATCTCACTCTTGACAAGCATGTCTTTGATGTTTTTGTATTGTGCGTAAGAAATTAGTGGAGGTTCCTTAAAGGGGATACGGTCTCTGTTTAAGTATAATATTAACTACTGTTTTATTTGAGGGATGATAAGTGAGTACCAAAGGAATTCTTGTTGTCTTAACAGTAGATTGTTTATATGTCAGTGCAAAGTCATAATCTGTGATTTCCTTAGGAAATCTACAGTTATGAAATTATTTACACATTTACATTTATAGGAAGCCTTCAAACAGGTTTAAGTCTTAAGGTATTTAAACTAGAATTTTCAGACTTAACTGAAACATCCAACATTATCATTCTCATGGCAGAATGTCTTATATTCTATGAACATTCCAGAGCTGGGTTGACTTTAGAGAAAGAAGAAGTAAACAGTTGGAGCTCCTCAAATATGCATGTAACAGTCAGTAAATGTTATCAATGTATCCTTGCTGTAGCCATTTCTGTCTTTTCTCTAGAATGTATAAGAAAAACAATCATTCTTTGCATATATATATATAATGTGTGTGTGTGTGTGTGTGTGTGTGTGTGTGTGTGTGTGTGTGTGTGTTTGTGTGTTTGTGACACACTGCTTTAGCTTAGTCTGAGGAGTCTATTCTGAGCTAAATATTTAAATATTTTGACAGCACTGATGTACGGAATACCAATGCAGTGCCCTATTACCCCATGTCTCTTGGATAAAGATAACAATGACCCACCCAATGACCCTCATCAGTTTTTACAGCCAAAACGTGTCAGCCTGTTCTAACTGTTACAAAATAGCTCTGATTATGCGCCCACACGTGTTTTCCTGTGCGGAGGCCTGTTTTTTCAAAATCAACCATCTCATGTGGGGAGAAAAAGTTCCAAAGGGAGAAAACCACACAATAAGAAAAAGAGACTCAGAATCTAATCACAAATCCTGGCAGTTCTCTCCTCACACTCCTCTTGCAGAGACAGCACTAGAAAGCATTGTGTCCTCATTAAGGGGAGTCTTTTTATCCCTGTCCAGATTTGCAGCCCAAGAACACATACAATCTTTAGAACCATGGATATGTTCCATGTGGTATCACTGTTAAAAATTCACAGAAAACCTTAAATAATAGGAATATGTGCAATCTCGTTGGCTTTATTCAGCAGCAACTGGTCTGTCAGTTGCTATCATTTTACTCCTGTCCTCTCACTAAATGTCTGCCATGTACTGTTCCTTTTTCATGACTGTCATGATTTTAATATAATTAAATTGTCCAACATGTTTTTTTAAACGATTGGTGTATTTCTGAAAAGCGTAATCTTAGGTTCTCACTCGGCCACAAACATGTAAAAACTGTATTGTAGACCGCTAAAAAGTAGCCTGAATATAGAAAACAGTGTGTTCAGTCCCCCGTGGTGGTCCCTGGAGACACCTTCAGCTGAACTCTCTCTCCATGCATTGCAGCAGAATTACAAGAGAGGAGTAAAGTAGTTTGGAAACACTCATTGTGAGATGGCTGATGCTATCTCCCCGAGTCTGAGTTGCTTTATGCCTGTATGTGTGTGTGTGTGGGTGTGTGTGTGTGTGTGTGTGTGTGTGTGTGTGTGTGCATACATCAGGCTAAGCCCACGGGAAGAAAATGCATACAGTGTTCTCCAGTCCTTTGTAGTTTGACTGATTTGCAGAGACTGACAGGGAGAGATAACGCATTCACGACCAAGTCCATTTCTTCCTTCTGATTTGTATTCTGCTGCAGTTTCTCAATTTCATGCTGCTAAAATGAAGTTTGACGCCTTTTTAATGCACTGCTGTCCATATCTAATATCCATCGCCACGCATAAAGTGACTGAGCTGAGAAAGACAGAAGGAGGCCTAATGCTGGATTAAGATGGCTGAGAGTAAACTTATGTGAAACCTGAAAATAACACTTCCCACTGTCATGATTTCAGCTACAATGGCAGACTAACATTTTTACAGTTTTTGCACTGAATCACTAAACGTTAACATTGAATGAACAATGTAATATATTATACATATCGATATTCTACATTATTTAGAGTGCTGTATTCTACACCGAAACATCTCGACCTTTCCAGTGATACTTTGATTAATGGGCTGGTTTGCCTTTGTGTGCAGGACAGGATGTATAAATACGGCGCAGTGGCAACGCTTCCAATTTCTGCGAGTGTAGCATCAAACAGCACAACCGAATCCGGGCTTGGACCAGCAGAATCGAAGTGATTGATCTGGCTGCTCGTGGGCCAGCAAGTCCTCGCATTGTTCCCTCCTTTTTAAAACAATACTGATTTTACTAATCAGGCCACATCTCGTGTCCTGGAGTCTCAGACAAGAGGAGGCAGGAGTGCAGCCTGGTCTCGACTCTGGTGTACGCCAGGCGCTCGTTACACCTAGTGCTCGTTAAACACCAGTAACGCTGAATGTTCTTTGCAGTCAAACGCACTCTTGCGAGGCGACGTGAGCGGGCTACTCTGGACTGGGGGCCCTGCAGAGAGCACAGAAGGCGACTAACAGCTGATTGATTTTGGAGTTACTGTGTGGACTTTGCAACCCTTTGTTGTCTTTCATTTTCTCGGGCCTCTGAGCTTATAAAAGATTCATGCGGACTGCTTACTGCATTTGTTAATGTACCTTAAGCAGAGGCTCACTGAGCCAGAGAGCACCAGCAGTCCTGTTATAAATATTTACCAGCACTTACAAACCCACTTCCCCCTCTTTCTCTCTTTTTCTTTCTTTTCTCTCTCACTCACTCATTCATTCACAAGGAGGAGTCAACAGTATGCCACGGTTGGAGAAAGTGAGAGGACAATCAATGTCAAAGTTTTTTTTAGGAACAGTCATAACAAAGGCGTATGCAGTGGCATTTTACTTATTGGCAGAGAGAACAAAAGTGGTGTTCCTGATGGAGTGATGTGTGTGTATGTGTACGTGTTTATGTATTTATGGCTGAAGGTGAGAGAATGTTTGTATCCATTGCATGTTATGCAGATGTCCAATCCTCCATTGGTGTCTGGCTGACAACTTGTTTAAGTCAGGGTTGCTGGGGGGGGGGGGGGGGGGGAGGCAGAGAGAGAAGCGAGAGAGAGGAAGAGAGAGAGAGAGAGAGAGAGAGAGAGAGAGAGAGAGAGAGAACAGGGTGAGTAAATTGCATAGGGGAGTCTTTCCCGTACCTCCATCTCGATCTCTACCATTCCTCTCCTCCTACCCCCCCTCCTCTCTCTCTCTCTCTCTCTCTCTCTCTCTCTCTCTCTCTCTCTCTCTCATGCCTGTCTCCTTTTGCACTGCTCCTGCCAAAGAGAGCTAAGAAGAGAAACACGCCCTGCTCATCTGAAGCATGCAAATGCAGTCCTCTGCTTCCCCAGGAGACACACACAGAGGTGAGAGGCAGAAGGTGTGTCACCAAGATCTTGCTCAGAGGTACAAACATTCGTGTGTCTGCCAGGTAAGGGAAAGTGTGCTCGTTATGCCGTGGGTACATGCATAAGTGCATGTGTAATTTTCCCACATTTCTCTGCCTGTTCTGTTAATGAGCTTGTAAATGAATGTTTGGAAATGTCTGATCATCCTTTCATACCTGGTTAATAAGTCTGTTGTGTTTGCAGTAACCACAACCAAAGCCTACAAATCCATACATTGTCACACGTATGCACAGCATTTGAAAGTCTTCTTCAGAACATTTGCTCACACTTCTGCAAATGCATCTCTTTTAAGATATCTGTAAGATTTGATGTATTTTAATGACATTCAAATAAAACTGATGACAGCTGCAAAGGATAGCTCCTAAATAAACCAACACGTGTGTTTTGCAGCCTCTTGGCACAAAGCGAATCCGGCTGCTTTTAGGTCTCTCATCCTCATTTCCTAAATAGAGCACAGGCTTCTGCTGCTTTCCCTGTCGGAAACTGTGCTGCACGCCTCTTACTTTAGAAAGACAGAGCAAGGCCGTCTTTGTGCTCGTCTCGGCACGTTCTCAGTCTCCACCCTCCAAGATCTGTGGCGCTGTCATGAAGCATGAGAGAGACTTCCTACGTGGAGGACTCTCTACGACTGAAGCATATAAAACAAATCATTCTTAAATTCTGTGGGAATAATACAAATTATGCAAATAAGCCCCCAAAACATCAAATCTGCAATAGTGTGCAGATGGAGTGTTGGGTGTTTGGGGTGCTTGCAGTGGAAGCTTCACACTCATCTGCATATTTACTCGTATATATTTTCAAATTTACGCTCCCTTATCCGGAATGAGCACACTAGCTTAACACCTGGAATAATACGTTACAGTCGGGCCGATTCTGAATAGTGCAGCGACTGACACTAAGAGGAATATATTAGAGTGGTTATGAATGGGTTTGCTTGTAAAAGTGAATCACACCATGATGATAGCGCTGTGTAGTAAAGCTCCGAGAGACTGGAGGTTGGCCAGGCCAGGCAGTAAAGCTGCGATGCAAGGCGCACAAGCGCTCCGTGAGTCATCGTGGGGGGATCTTTCGCTTCCCTCGTGCAGAGGAGCCAGGCGATTTATTACCTTGTAGAGTAGTTTGTAGTCTTGGCAGGAGCTGGAGAGAAAGCAAGAAGGCTCTGTGATGAAGTTACTCCCCCCCACCCCCCGGTACACCATAAGTGAGATAGGTCTTATGCTACTACATTAATGAGGGTCGAACGGCATTTAAATTTGAATTGCTGAACTAAAAAAAAAGTGCCTATTAAAAACCAACAAAAAAACACACAACATTCTCCATGTTGACTGCGTGGATTGCACCTGTGTGAGTGAACCACTAAAAACACATTGACAATGGCCACAAATGTCTTTCTCTCTGGCATATTTCCAGGCATTCTAAGACCTTCACGTTACCAGGCAGTCTGCTTTAGTTCCCAGTGGCACCAGCTTGGGCACATCAGACAGTAAATATGTAATTAGGGCTCCTCTGCTGTGTTGCAATGCGATTAGCTACAGGCAGGGGAGGACAGGCCACAGGCAGAGAGAGAGAGAGAGTTTGGAGTTACCAAACACACAGGGCAGTCATGGAGGGTTTATGCCCCATGCTCTTCTGGCACTGTCTAAGAGTAACTCAATATTTTATCAGTGATTGATGATAAACCCTGGCTGGGCTCTTGGTGAGGCTGGTTTAGAGGAAGCTGCTTTTATTTAGTGTATTATTATTTATTTACTTATTTACTTGTACACTTTTGCTTAGTAGCAAAGTTCCTGAACCGATCTGGAGGCTCAGCACACTGGAATGAGCAGGAGACGGGACAGCATCGAGGACAATGGCAGATAGAGAGCAGTGACGATATACTAAACACACAAGAATATGTACACACCCACACACACACACACACACACACACACACACCCACACACACACACACACACCCACACACCCACACCCACACACACACACACACACACACACACACACACACACACACACACACTGCCTTTGGGAGTGACCCTGTACTTTCAAGCAGGGAACATGAGCTCAGACTGAACAGCTCACGCTTCCGTATTGATTAGTGGTGCGCCAAGGTTGTACGGTGGGTCAAGTGACTGCGAGCACCCGCTGCTGGAGATAATCCAGGGTAATGGACAGAGTCCTCAGCGGAGGACAATGGAATGACAATGTGGTTTTTCCTAGTGCCACCGTGCATGCAAATCTGAAGTACATGCAGAATGTCTTTTTAATGTTGCGTGCAAGCGCAGGCAAATGGGAATCTCGTGAGAGAAACACTAGCCTGAGTAACAAAGTGGAGGAAAAAAAGATGATGAGAGAGAGAGGGAGAGAGAGAGAGAGAGAGAGAGAGAGATAAAGGGCATCTATTGTATACAGAGTAGGAATAGAGTGAACAAACACATGAGAGCAAGCACGTGAGAGCACACCAGCCAGGGAACGCGTGTTTGATTATGGAGCCACACAGTCAGGGTGAATCTTCATTAATGTTTGATTACAGATGGTGGAGCCGAGTGCTGCTGTTAGTCGTATGGAAGACGACCTTGCAGCCCTTGCAACCGCTCCTGCCTCTACTCTCATGCTCATCTTTCTCTCTCTCTCTTTCTCTTTTTCTTCCGCTTTTTCTCTCCTCTTTGCCTCTGTTTTACTCCCTCTTCCCAGGTCACATTTAGCCATCTGTTCCTCTCCATGTGGGTCTATAAAGGATGAGGCCTGGGACTATGGAAACAGAGATCAACACCCTGGTTCTATGGAAAACAGAGAAGTAAAAAGAAACAATAGGAGTGGTGCTGTTTGGCAGAAGAGATATGCTGTCCTTTACAGGCTGTTTCCCTCATCCGTTCACGTTTTACACCCCGTACAACGCAGTGTAAAACTCTTTAGACTAATGAAACACACATGAAAAGCAAATATATGTGGGAGTATTTCAGACGCGATGCCAATGAAATTTATCATGCTCAAAAAACACGAAAACTCATTGTGCATTAGCAGATGAATAAATCTGTAAAATCTAAGTTTACACAAAGGTTTGCTGTGAGGCCACCTTGCCGAATTTTAATAACTGTTGTCTGTGAATAACTTTCATGGTTTTATTTTTGTGTAATGGTTTACTTGCTGTTATTACCCAACTGAATGAAAGCAGGCAATCATTTTCCACAGAGCATAGGACTAATCTCAACAATGAAGTAAAATGACATTTTATGGTGTGACAATGTTTACATATAAGTGGTTCAATCAAAGTGTGCCTAAGGCTTAAATAAACCCTTTCATTTTGGTGGTGAATCACTTTGGAAATTACACTTGGTATATCCTCAGAGGTAATGTTTGTCATAGGCTTGCATTTGCAGTGATTCCATTTGTACTGTTAAATCTGACAGCCACATTCAGTGTGGATTTTCACAGTGACACAGCTGATGCCAGCCCTGAGCAAGAAATGATGTGGAGTGGAGAAAACATTTGAAGTTTCTGAATCACAAATGAATCAGAGATGAAAATGTCCACAAGGCCATGTGTGCGTGCGTGTGTGTGTGTGTGTGTGTGTGTGTGTGTGTGTGTGCGCGTGTTTGGGCGGGGGGGGGGGGGGGGGTGCGTAAATATAGTTAAAAAATGGAAACTGCGTACATGGAACTCCATAAAGAAGAAGCTAAAATGAAACCATATAGAACACTATGGTAAACTGAAATCTTAAACACAACTGCCTCCTTAAGCAGCTAATATCTTTTGTGCAATCAGGTTATTTTAAGGCTGATTCATATTGCTTAGCTGCCAGATGGCTATCAAATTGCACTGAATGCCTCAATCAACATTAATAATGAACGATTCACTCCCTTTTCTGTCTCTTAGTCCACTCTCCTCTTGTGTGTTTACCCCACTTTTGGGGTAAGCATTCAGATATAACGCAGAACTGGATTAGCAGTACTTTATGTGTAGTTTCTCACTTCTGCTGAATAATCCCAATCCCTTCTCCCACTGTCACACACACACACACACACACATACACAGACACACACACACACACACACACACACACACACACACACACACACACACACACACACACAGTGTGCATTTGTCTGATAGATATAGAGGGAAAGGACACAAACTGAATTCTGATCTGATGCTTCAGAGACTGGACAATATGACCATCTTCACAGGTTTATGGTGATCTGAAAACCATGTTATCAAAGATAGAAATGATCGATTTTTCTTTTACTACTATTATTTTTGATTATCTGTAAAACATTAACAGAAATATAAGTACTATATCTGTACCATTTTAGATAGGAAGCACCAGTTCATATAAACCTAGTATCAAGTCAAGTACATTGTAATGACAAAATAAGGCCACATTGAAGGTCTTGATTTACACTACCCTCTAGTGGTAAACATATTTCACTGCTACACTGCTTAGCTATAACTCGCAGGCTTTTATTGACCTGTGACCATTACTATGCCAAGGAAATGCCAAAGAAATGTTATATACTACTAGCCAAGGAAATGTTTTCTATTGGGTAACAAGCTATTTTCTTATAAGCCTGGAATGATGCACCCTGCGATTGTCTCAAATGACCTCATAGTCTGACAGGTCAAGTCATATGACTCACCTGTCCCTCTCAGGTAGGGGAACATGGTACAGCACCCCAGGAACTCACAGTCTGTAGGGGCCGGTGGTCAGGAATATAGCAAATGATACCATTCTCTGAAATTGCAGCACACATTCTTATAGCACCCTCACACAGCCCTGACACATCCACCGTGCCTCTGTAACCAATGATATCAGACACTGAACAGACACAGTTCATTTAATCACCCTGCTGACAACTTTGTTGAAACCAGCTTCTATGTATTCTAATTTACAGACACTCTGTGAGGCACTACAATATCATAGCTTTCTACGACAATTTTATAGATGTGCAGTACCATGTGCAGTAATGTGCAGTACTATGAGTGTAATGTTTTGTTTAGTACTCACACAATACTCACACAGTACTCACATGTGCTCTGCGTTGGCTGTACCCTTCCACCTGCTTCAGCCATATTGAAGTCATGGCTGCCTACTAAAAGTGTGGACATTCAAATGTATCAAAAAAAGTGTGGATGTTCTGCTGACACTTCTAAATCTACTGGAGAGTACAGAACAATCACAAGGTTTGATATTTGCAGGGGAAGAGTTGGTTATCACATTTACCATTTTGTCAAGGAGCAAGAAGAAACTGAAAAACTGAAAAAAGAAAGTGGAATGATTCAAGCATAAGCAATGTTCAAAACTGCCTTGAGAAAGTTTGGAAAAGATGTAGACAAAAACAAGAACTCTACAAAAGCAGTATTCGCAAGGAAGGCGATCAGATGACATCATCAGTCAGTTTTGTGTGTGTGTGTGTGTGTGTGTGTTTCTAAAATGTAATGGACAGCAAGACCTCACTGTTGCATCACAAACAAAACAGTTGTAACCTTCATATAACCATCTGCTGCTGCTCATTAGATCAGTATTTCACTGGTACATATTTTTTGTTGGTCATTTGTTCTTCCTATTAATTGTCACACCTTCAGTAAGAAAACTGTCTACCGCAGACTACGTTTCCCATAAGGCTCTTGTGCGTTACCAGCCTCCTGATTATTAGCTGCACCTGTGTCTCCTTCTTCCTTATGTTTCCTTAAATAAACCCTCTTGTTTCTTTGCGTCTTTACGAAGTCTCGTTTGCCTGTGTTATGTTTCTGAGCCGTGGATTATTGTTCTTTGCTATTCTGGATTATTTGACATTGTCTGTTTTTGGATTAGTCTCTTGCTTGTTTTCTTTTGGATTTGTTTGCCATGTGCCTCTATAGGATTTACCTCAGTCTGTTTACGACTGCGTCTCGGATTTCCCCTATTAAACTGATAACGTTTAACTGCATTTGATTCTGTCTCTGTTCAAGAACCCTGACAGAAGACCTTGCCTTCTATGCAGTTAGCAAGTACAAAGTCTGCTATCAGATGCCTTGGCAGCGCAAGGTCGACTACTTCTCAAGTCTCTGGGCAATATGGTGGAAGAACTCACGAGATAAGTGCAACAACTCACTGTGTTAGTGCCATCAGTCACGGACTTGACACATCCCCTGGCTACACTAATTACCAGCGAGGTGAGAGCATTAGCACTATCCCTCCGTCCGCTAGTAGCAGTTTTCCTTTTTGTCTTGCCTTTCCTAATAACTATAAAGGAGATCTGGCTGGTTGTAAGCGATTCCTTCCTGAACATTAATTGTAGTTTGCACATCCGCCTCTTTGTACAGATTCTGTCTGCATTTCCCTCATTATCTCCTTGTTGCATGGAAAAGCGCTAGATTAGACTAACGCGGTGTGGAGTGAAGGCGGAGAAATCACAAGAGACTATAACCTCTTCGCACACCTGTTTGGGCTCTGTTTGACCAGCTTTTAGAAAGCAGCGCTTTAGAAGGCAGAGGTTTTGTTCACCCTACGGCAAGGTTCTCATTCTGCAGCAAAACATGCCCTGGAATTCTACACGTTGGCTGGAACGAGGCAGCTTTGACCACTGCGTATACACAAGAACTCAATACTGAACTAGTTAAGAAATTAGCCTTTCGTGATGAGTCCAAATTTCTTGAAGATATCGTCAAGGTTTCTGTTCATTTGGATCACCTATTAAGAGAGAGAGGATGAGGCAAGAGACAGAGACAGTCCAAGCAACATGCCTCTACAGCGTCCGAAATGTAGGAAATTGACCACCTTCGTCTCAACCCATTGGAAAGAAGACGCCGCTACAGACTTGGGTTGTGTGTGTGTGTTGTAGAGAGTCAGGGTACATTCTGTTTTCCTTCCCCTCCTAACCAAAGCCAAACTAACTCTCAAAGTATACGTGCTGAGGAAACCTTGCATGACAAGGAGATAAGTGGGACATGCTTCATTCACAATCTGAGACCACTGGTGATGGAGACTGAATTCCTCCTAAAGTATTATATCGTTTTTGTTTCAGCTATTACTGACTCTGGAGCTACTGGGAATTTTATATCAGAGGAACTCGTAAGGAGATTGTATATACAAACAGCCGCTCTCTTGATGGTAGTCCCACTGGATCTGGTTATAGAACTCATCGTACAGTCCTCATCACACTTCACTGCAGTGCTATTCATCAAGAAACTATATCCATGCTTATCGTCCCTAAGGCAAACTATTCCATGGTTTTGGGTCGTACTTGTCTCCATGTTCACAACTTGGTGACTTCTTGGGAGAAACCCAACATCATTTCTTGGTCTGCCTTTTGTAAGAACAATTTTCTTATCCTGTCTAAAGCAGTCATTACCTCCACATCAGTCGAAAGCCCTGAAACCATCGAGGGGTTTGTTATACTGGAAGAAGACCGAGACCTTGCAGAGGTTATTAGCAAGGGGAAGGCTGCTGACTTACCTTCACATCGCCCATACGACTGCACTATCGATTTAGGGGAGGGAGGCACACCACCCGAGTACGCCCATATCCCTTTAGCACAAGGGTACATTTATCCTTCAAAATCTCCACTGCTGCTGGATCTTTCCTTATCTCCAAGAAGGTCGGAGGTCTGCGCCCTTGCATCGATTATGGAGGCCTAAATGAGATCACCATCAAATATCCTTACCCTTTAGCCCTAGTTCCTTCTGCACTGGAGCAGATGAGAGGAGTCCAATACTTTACTAAACTAGAGTTAAGACGCGTGTACAACTTGATCAGAATAAGAGAGGGAGATGAGTGGAAAACAGCTTTCATCACCAATTCTGGACACTATGGATATCTGGTTATGCCTTATGGCCTTGCCAATGCCCTGTCCATATTCCAGTCCTTAATTAATGATGTACTCGGGGACATGATCAGAAAATTTGTAGTAGTATACATTGATGACATTTTAGTCTACGTCTCTACACTTTGGGAACATGCTTCCCATGTGAGGAAAGTAATCCAAAGACTCCTTGAGAATAACTTGTATGTCAAAGGTGAAAAATGTGCTGTCCATCTGCAGAGGATGACATTTTTGGGATATGTCATCAGGGACTTGGCAGTTAATATGGAAGAGAAGAAAGTAGATGCTATGGTGAACTCCAAAGTGCCCCAGACCCTGAAGGATTTATTGTGGTTTTTGAGGTTTGCAAATTTTTACAAAAGATTTATACGCATCTTCAGTGCAATAGCATTGCCTCTCATGTCCTTGTTGAAGGGAAAACCCAAACAGCTGCACTGGAACCCTAGAGCAGACCAAGCTTTTTAAGCACTGAATAAGGCGTTTACTGAAACTCCTGTTTTAAGCCATCCAGATCCTTCAGAACCGATTGTGGTGGAGGTTGATGCATCAGAGGTGGGAACTGGGACTGTTCTTTCCCAGAGAAGCGGTAAACCTCCTAAGCTCCATCCCATTGCTTATTTCTGCCCAGTAGAGAGAGACTATGATATGGGGAACAGGGAACTCTTGGCGTTCAAGTTGGCTCAGGAAGAATGGCATCGTTGGCTTGAGTATTCACAGACCACATGAATTTAGAGTACATTAAGCAAGTGAAACGTCTCATACCCCACCAAGCCGGGTGTAACTCTGAATGCATCCCTGACCCATCCTTCCAAATTAGGTCACTATAGGCACTGTACAATGGGACTTTGTCAAGGAACACAGACGTGAGCTGAATGATGCTTCAGTTCCACAATCTAGTCTTGAAAATCTTTGTGCTGCTCGCGTTCTGGGAGATTGATCACTTGGGTTCATTCGTGGTTTATGCCTGGCCACCCCAGAGAAGTAAAGGCCCAACAGCTGCTCTCGCAGCAGTATTGGTGGGAGACGATAAATGAGGATGAATGCATAGCATAAACACACAGCCTCCTGTTTAGAATGTGCCTAGTCCAGATCACTTTGTACATTACTAGTCAGTAAGATAATATCTCTTACAATACCTGAAAGACCATGGTCCCACATAGCAGTAGATTTCATTACTGACCTACCTATGTCGGAAGGACAGACTACTTTAATTACTATTGTCCATCGTTTCTCTAAGGCTGTGAAATTTGTACCATTACCGTTTCTTCCCACTGCATTTGAGACTGCAGAAACAATGTTCTTGGAGGTGTTTTGGAATTATGGGATACCAGAAGACATTGTAATGGACAGAGGACCTCAATTTACATCACAAGTATGGCAGGCTTTCCTGGAAAAACTGGGAATCAAAATTAGTTTCACCTTAGGTTATCATCCACAAAGCAACAGATAGATGGTGCAAGTCAATCAAGAACTGGGGAAGATTATATTGTTGCAACAGGAGATGGCACAAAATTCCATAGTCCATTCAACTATGGGACTCACTCCTTTTCAGTGTATCCTAGGTTACCAGCCACCCTTTGTGCCTTGGTATCCAGAACTTTCAGCATCTCCCGGGGTAAGCGAATAGATGAGGAGTGAACAGGTTTGGGAGAATACTCATGAGAGAATCCACACGGCCATTAGATGCTACCAGCACCATGCAGAACGTAGGAGTGCTCCAGTGCCAAATTACTCACCTAGTGACTGAGTATGGCTATCCTCTCGAGACCTACACATTAAAGGGTTCAGCAAGTTGAAGCCACAGTACCTTGGTCCATTTCTGATAGACAAGAAAATAAATGATACTTACCATCTGCAGCTACCGAGTTCTTACTGTATATCACCATCTTTTCACGTTTCGCTGCTGATGCCATGTTTTGCAGGACCTTTAATTGCTCCGATATCCAAGAACACTCCTCCACCACCTGGAGATCGACAGCTCCCCGGCTTATTTCATTAAGGAAATATTAGATTTATGGCACAGCGGAAACTAGATACAGTACAATCGTTGCCAAGGCTACAGACCAAAGGAGATGTACTGGGTTCCCAGGAGAGACTTACTAGATCCATCACTGCTACTGGATTTCCATCGCTTGCATCCTGACAGACCTGATCCTCGTCCCAGAGGACGTCCTCGCGGCAGTTCAGCCAAGACGGCAGACTCGGACTCTCGGGGTGGGGGGGGTGTTCCTGTCACGTCTTCAGCTAGAACACCATCTACAATGGACTGCATCCCCAGCCTCCTGATTATTAGCTGCACCTGTGTCTCCTTCTCCATTATGTTTCCTTAAATAAACCCTCTTGTTTCTCTGCGTCTTTGTGAAGTCTCGTTTGCCTGCGTTACGTTTCTGAGCCGTGGATTATTGTTCTTTTGGATTTGTTTGCCCTGTGCCTCTATAGGATTTACCTCAGTCTGTTTACGACTGCGTCTCGGATTTCCCCTATTAAACTGATAATGTTTAACTGCATTCGTCTCTGTTCAAGAACCCTGACATTAATTTTCTTTCAAAACCTATAGATATTTCTTATACAATTTTAAAGAAACACTTATCAAACCTTAACAAGTTGTTGGTCTATGTTCATTTAAGATGCGCTTCAACCCTCAGGTTTTGGCGCAGTGGCCAATCTTTCAACTCCCCTATAGACTTTAATTGCTTCAGTGACACCAAATTGCTATCTGGGGAGATTGTTATTTATAATTAGTGGACAAGATACAAATAATTAATGTCAATTTATTTATACAGCATGCGTAAAAATACATTGTTGACCAAAGTGCTATGTGTGAGCTGCAGTAAATAGACCTTTCCGAACCTCTCTGTGAGACACATGCAGACATATGGGGGAATACAGCATTCACAGACATAATGTGTTCAACTATTCAAATGCCTGAGAATTAAATTAAGTTTGCTTTTTAGCTTCTTCAGATATTAAGCTACGTTCATCAGTTTCAAACCTTGTTGTCCTTATGCCCAGTTAAACTGCTTATGCTTTTAGTTCCAGTTTGCCTTACTGAGTTATGCAGGCCCTTATCAAAGTCTATTTTTCCCCACAGACAGATTGTCGTACCAACGTTATTTATTTACAAATTTTCTTTTATATTAATAAATGGTTTTAAGAGCGCATAGTCGTACTCTTCTGTTTCTCTCTAAAAGTAATGCTTAATCTCCTTGCTATAATTTATAAGTTCTAATGTTTAAACACTTAACGACAGAGGTGTGTGTTTCTGGGAGGGGTCCAGTCTGATTTTAGTAATTTCTGAGGATTTCAGTAACTGAAATTTTAAAAGCCCTCTGTGTACTAGAGAACCACACAGAGAAGGGGAACCACTGATTTGGTTTGGCAAGAGAGAAGTGCAACCAACAAGCAGCTCCCTGGTCCTAGTTTTGTAAGTGGATCATTTGCTTCATTTACTTTCCAAGGTCATGACCATTTCAAGGATAATGTTACTAATTTATGGTCTTATGTGAGAAGAGATCAACAGCTGTATCCATATGGAATAAACCAATGGGCAATATGCTCACGGCAACTTACACACAATACTTTATCAGAAACCCCTTGTATGTAGTCGGTATCTGTCTACACCCCACGCGTTACTGTGCCATGTTTGTGTTAACCACAGCTGTGGACTCAGTGCTGAGCTTCTTTTGGCTGAGCACTGTGGAGTGGACATTGTTTGTGACCCTCAAACTTGAACCTTCTCAACACCCACAACCATGTCACTACTAGGTAGGTGTCAACGCTGTGTAAAGAATCGAGCATGTTAAGAAAAAAAAAAGTCCATTCAGTCATGTAGGTACAAAGAAGGTTTTTCTAAAGTGGCTGAGAACTGTAATAGACCATAGCAATTTAATAAAAGTGTATGAGTTTTTATACTCCTGGTACATTTAGGTATGGTCATTCCATAACATGCTCCTGTAAGATGCAGGAAATAGCAAGGTCTAAGGTTCCACACATGTACTGATGAATATCTGCAAGTCTCTCTGGATAAGAGTGTCTGTGGAATGCTTTAAATGTAATGTTCCTTTGTGTTCTTTTGTGGTGACAGACCACTTTCTGTCTGAGCCTGCATTATTCAGTTTGATCACTAGGTGGCACTCTTTCACAGAGCAAACAGGACTGACCATTTAGAAACTATTGTTTTTGGAGTTGACATACTCATTGTAATAGATACGCTACAGTATTTCTGATGATTCTCTTATACAGTAAAATCTCAATTGAACATCTTGCCACATTCATATTTTTATTTTGTAATGTTCTGGGGATCTTTGGGGTCAAGGGAAAATCCTGTTGACTGTCATTTCAAGACGAGGGTCAGACCACACTGCTATTTAATCTCAAAGCAAAAATGATTCTGCTTCTAATGAAAAAGCAATGTAGACCCATGTTCCTGCAAAAGATGACACTAATGGTGCACATTAATCTCACTGACACTATATGAGAGGGTGGAGACAGGCGAAAAGACAGAAATACCGAGAGAGAGAGAGTGTGAGTGAGAGAATGAGAGCGAGAGCCAGTAGGAGTGGTTTCCCGTAGTAGCAGTCCTGCACGCTGGGTGTCCTCCACTGCAGTGCTTGGCTGAAGGTGCAGCTCTGATAGGCTGACGCTTTCACAGCGACACCCTGGCTGAGCCCTCCCTCCCGCTTCCTCCGACACCCCCACGCGGATCGCTCCCCTCCTCTCCCTCACGCTGCCGCTGAGGAGGCTGCATATCGACGTGCTCGCACACACACACACGCACACACACAAACAGGCTTTCTGTTTCTGTCTCTCTCTCTCTCTCTCTCTCTCTCTCTCTCTCTGCGCATTTCAGGGACAGAAGCCGGCTCCTCTCGTCCGCTTTCTGCATGACTGTCACAAAGGTAAGTGTACCGCGGAGGGGCAGGGATGAGGTTACGAACACACACCGGCCAGGCTACGCCGCAGTGGGCCGTCCCCGCTGGACACAGACGCGTCTCCGTGCCGGCTCCTCCGCATGGGTGTGTGTGTGTGTGTGTGTGTGTGTGTGTGTGTGTGTGTGTGTGTGTGTGTGTGTGTGTGTGTGTGTGTGGTGCAGAGCTCGAGGCAGCATGGCAGGAACTGCTGCTGTAGGGAGACCCCCACATCTCCCTGCAGGTGGAGCCCACCACGCCCATGTGCCATGCAGGACTAGGAAACTTTGCAGGTGGAGTGTGTGTGTGTGTGTGTGTGTGTGTGTGCACGCGATTAACTGTGCCTGTGTGCAGCTTACCTTGCCTGTCAGAGTTCTGCAGTAACGCACTGTGTCTACACCAGGCTTGGTTGAGTCAACCATTCACGTGTCAATGTCTAGTCAGATTGTGTGTCTGGACCTTGAGCTGATTATGGCAGAAGTGCTTAATCCAGCACTGTCCTGCAATCAGGCAGGATGTAAAATGGTCTTTAAATCTGAGTTAAATTTTCTCATTTCTAGTGTTTGAATGTGTGTGTGAGAGTGTGTGTGCTCAAAATAGAGGGAAGATGCCTAGAGGATGCAGGGTGCATTAGAGGTGCATATGTGGTAAGGATGATAAAGATTTGCTGAATGCAAGCACCTGGAACTGTTTTTATCTCTTTTGGAGCATGCATGAGAGTGTCTGAGGTTGAGGTTTTGTGTGTGTGCGTGCGTGCGTTTATGTTTTGTTGTTCTATGGAGTCTGTGAAGTAAAACTGAAATGGCCAAATTAGAACACCATAATATTCACATATGCCCTTACAAACACAGGTACAACATGTGTAGTATGCAAAATAGAGAAAGAATACCTTTTGTGAAGGGTTTTGTAATAGTATTTTTGCAGTGGAGATAATTTCAAATTGTGGATTGTGAATGTTTTAAGGGGGAGCTGTCTCTTATCCTGGAAATATAGCCATATAGTGTGTGTGTGTGTGTGTGTGTGTGTGTGTGTGTGTGTGTGCACGTGTGTGCACGTGTGCGTGCGTGTGTGTGTGTGTGTGTGTGTGTGTGTGTTTGTGTGTGCACATGCTTATTTACATACTTACGTGTTTCATTATTGTAAGCCTTGCAAGTTATGCGGCCATATGCCAGCAGGATATTGATCACAGAGCACATTATATTATCTACAGCGCTGTACGTGTGTGTCCATGCATGTGTGTGCATACATGTTTGTATGAATGTGTGGGTGTCATTGTACTTCTCTGCAGTGGTGACAGAGGACAGTGAGACTGTGAAGAGCTAGAGAATGCTATGACCTTGAGTGTCTGTGTGTGCGCATGCAGACACAGCTGAAAGGACAGTCAACAAATACACACACGGAGGTAGGCTGGCTGACATTGCAAAGTGATATCTAAAGACTGTTACTGTACATATGAAGTGATGGACACACAGATAAATACCCTGTGCGAGGCTTACCACTGCCTCTAAATATGTTCACTCTGTAAAGTCGAGTCAAGGAATCCATAGTGATGCACAAACTAACCCTGCACTGTAAATTCTTGTAGCCTCCTGGCCTGAATGTGTGTGCGTGAGTGTGGGTGTTTGTGTGTGTGTGTGTGTGTGAGGACAGACAGAGACAGGATATTCACTCACAGCACTGCAGGCAAAGCAGTTGGTGGCTCAGACAGTCATCTGTGGAACAGCACATATCTGTCTCTCGGTCTTATGTGAATCAGTGTTGCTTGCTTGATCCTCACCTTCTCCTTAACTCTGTACAGTTGAACAATTATTCAAGCCATGCTTGAACCCTGTGCCGTGAAAATCTTCCTGTCTGAATTAAAATAATCTCCAAACCTGTTAATGGTCTGGGACCATAGAATAGTTTTCAGAGAAATCTAAAATATGGGGTTTTGGACACCCCAACACTTATTCTGAGGAGTATTGAGTGAGTAATCGCTCTAGAGCAGGGAATAGAAGATAACGTGAAAAGTGAGGAAAAATGAAAAATAAAGTTTATTCAAAGACTCAGCATGAGGGCATCTCAGTTACACACACAAGCGTGTGTAAGGGGTGGGGTGAGTCCCCCTCGCTCTCAGACCACCTTTAAACCATTCATCCACAGCTGTGAGAAAAAGGAGCAGCTCCCTACCAGGTGTTGTTTTGCCCTGCTGTCCCGATCTTCCCAACACCAGCGTCAAGAACCTGGGTGGGTCAGAGAGACGAGAGGAAGCGCCTGTAACATCTTAGCTTACTGCACAGACTGTTCAAGGGGTTAATTAACTATAAAATTACAATTACATTACATTGACTTTGCATTATTAGGGTTATTACTGATAAAATGCTCATTAGGACTTTTACTGCAATTCTGTGACAAATAAAGTCCAAAAATAAGAGGTTCCTGAGAGTGGACAACAGCCATATATGTCTGCCTATATCTGAGAGGTGAATCCTGCAGCTTTTCAGATGATTCAGATTCCTGTGGGAAAGAGAAGAAAGGAAGAAGAGAGAGGGGGGGGGCGTTAGTGTGAGCGATGGAGGTTGAGGGATTTGGAGAACTGTAGAGATGTACACCTGAGGTCTGTTTCCTACCTCCACACGGTCAGGTCTTCTAGCGCTAAGCCACACTGACAGCACGTGTCACTGACAAGAAACCTCAGCAGTAGCACAAACAGGCCTCGGATGCAAAAGTCAGCAACAACTAATTATTATAACATTAAAAAACAAACAAACAGGTATAGCACCAGGTAAAGCAGGATGTGTGCTGTGTATATTGTATTAAATGTTGATGAAGGTTGTGTAACTGAAATATTTTCTGCAGAAACAGATTCCGTAAGGCGAGCTCCATGCTGTTCTTTATTTTAAGTGATGTTAAGATATTAAGGAGAGATGACAGAGAGTGCAAGAAAGAGATAGATAGATAGATAGAGAGAGAGAGAGAGAGAGAGAGAGAGAGAGAGAGAGAGCCTCTCTGTAGGGTGCTGTAAAAGGTGCCCTGTGTAGAAGGTCTTATGTGACCAGGCAGGTTTGACTGGAACGTACTATACATGACTAAGATTTAATTTGGCTGGTGATGTAACTGTAATTTAGATGAAACACTTTTTAAATGGGTGAAAGATGCTGTCTGATAAGGCTACCTTGTGCCATGCCAGTTTGCTAGGAGTGTATGCAGATGTAGATCATGGGGATTAAATAATGGACTAGCCACAAAGAGGAAGTGAGACACAGACAGAACGCAGTTTCTACGAATGCTAGGAATCGTCAGTGGCACAGAGAACAGCCTCTCAAATACATTTTAATTGCTTTTTAAAATGTTTGTGAACATCAGAGACGAAATATTTCAACACACAATGGCTGCAATGAGTGGACAAAGAGTCCTCACAGTGCCAGCATTCCAGACAATGGGTGCATAAGTTTGATGTAAACATGTTTATTTTTAAAAAAGGAAAGAAATCCTTTCAGTGTTAAAGAGAAAATAACAGGGTTTGCTATGAAATCAGACTCACTTTTATTAGTCATCATATCACATCATGCATCATCTTGCTTTTATGGAATTTTTATAGACTCATTTGGCACTGATCAACTAAAACACAGTGTTCAGGGTAATCAAGCCTAGTTGCAGATGCAGTGACTACTCACACATTCCATCTCTCTCTCTCTCTCTCTCTCTCTCTCTCGATCTGTCTCTCTCTCTTTCATGCTCTCTCTCTCTCTCTCTCGCTCTCTCTCTCTCTCGATCTGTTTCTCTCTCTCTCTCTCTCTCTCTCTCTCTCTCTCTCTCTCTCTCTCTCTCTCTCTCTCACTCTTAACCTACAAAATAATCAAGGGCAGCAGTATTACAAAACCACAACACAGACAGTGTCATAACCTGAATGGAATTCAGACTACCTGCTTGCACTGGGGGAAAATGCCTTTAATCCAAGTCTTCCAAGCAGCCGAGCAGTTGGCTTCCTACACCAACATTGCTCATTCACCACTTACATTTACACAGCGAATCAGTGGCAGATAAATGACTGAATGGGCTTTGGCCTTCAACATGTAGCCTGAAAATAGATCAAAGTTGATACAGAGACTGGGATTGTGATCCCACTAACAGGAAGACGTGCAGTTTCAGTGAGCTCATAGCAGACCAGTTGGCTAAGTGTGTGCACAGGCGCATATATGTGCGCATGCGTGTGTGTTTGTGTGTGAGAGAAAGGGAGCGATAGAGAATAGTTTTACAGTCATTTTACACCCCGTGTTAAAAGCTTTAGAGAGACAGAGTGTGCGGAGAGAACAGGGAGCCTGTTGTTTATAAATATCCCCCTCAGGTGGGCGCAAAAGAAGAGCGCAAGAGGATTTCACACCCATCCTGCGTCCTCTTCAGCAGAGAACCTCCACCCATTCACTGAGATGGGAGATACTATTGAGAGTATGGCTGACACACACAGAGAGAGAGAGAGAGAGAGAGAGAGAGAGAGAGAGAGAGAGAGAGAGATGTTTCCTGTCTGCAGGCCTTGAGCTAGGGAAAGAACTTACTGAGACAGAGATAACCAGCAGCTGTGGAGTCATTTTGCTGTGACCCTGGAGCAGGGAGTGCCGGGGTCATGGGCTAGTCCACTCCCTAATTGGGGGTGGGGGGGGGGGTTACTAGAGAGATCTCAGGGTCTATCTTAAAGATGTGGAGTGGGACAGGGAGAATGTAGTCACTGATAAGCCAGCTGCATCAGCTTGGCCTGGTAAAGTCACTTGTGGTAAAGTCACTGCGGGTAAAGTTATTGGGGGTAAAGTTACTGGGGGTAAAATCACTGGGGGTAAAGTCACTGGCTGTGTTTGGCTTGCTGCTGGATGCTGTGAGAGAGTCATTTCAGTGCAACACAGCTCCTGCTCTCAAGGACTCTGTAAGCAGCCACTGCACTGCGCCTGGAAGCAGACGGCTGCCATTGTGCCCAACATGAGCTCAGAGGTTGCGTGGGAGTCATCGGCTGTGAGGGATGAGGATTATTTACAGGATTAGAGCTCTAGGTTGGGTGGGTGTGCACCAGTGAGTCTGTGTGTGGTTTTAATGTGTGTGTGTAGTTGTGCGTGTATAAATGGTCAAAAGTGGAGCACACCACCAGAGAAGGAAGCATTTACACAGCACAGCTAATGTGTGTGTGTGTGTGTGTGTGTGTGTGTGTGTGTGTGCGAGAGAGAGCGAGAGAGAGAGAGAGACAGACAGACAGAGAGAGAGAGACTGCGTGAGTGGGAGGAGTAAGAGTCGAGCCATTCAATATTAACTTTTGTTGGTGTATAGTGCTTGTCTCTATGGACAGGTTTCTGTCATAAAGGGATATTATTCGACATAAGATGCTTCCACTTCCACGTATTTAGGAGGAAAAAATGAATACATAATATCCAATTAAACACATTATATGTGTCACGGTACGCTCGCCTCCCACGAGTCACATGGTTTGGCCTGTGAAGTGGAAGGATCTTTATTCGTAGCCACACCTGCACATACCTGCACTGTGTTAGTCTATGTGTATTTAAACCCGTGCCAATGTGTGCAGTGTGTTGGTCATCGTGAATGTAGCATGTCGTGTGTAACTATATGTATCAAGTCTTAACTATATTTGTTTAATATCATGTTAAGTGTTATATGTAGTTAGTGTTTAGTGGGCTTATGTTCATTGTTTGTGTTTACACATAAGTACCACTTCCATCCTCTGAGTTGTATATGAATAAATGTTCATCTATGTCGAGTCTGTGTGTCCTGCCCCACGCCCTTCGGCACTCTGGCCAGCATGGCACAATATGGTGTAGAATATATATATATTGTGTGTGTGTGTATATATATGGTGGTCTCTGTTATATTTCTGTGGCCTTTGACTTTTAAGTCACACATTTTCCGTATTCCATATTCTGCATAGCATACATCTGCTCTCCCTCACAGCATCAAACCAAGGATCACTTTGCTCATCACATTGTTATTAGCATAAGAATCGCGGTCATTATCAGAACCACGATCACTGGCCACGTGCATGAACAGAGCTAGATTTGGTTTCCAATGAAAGCAGGAGAATGTGACGTGTCGCATGAGGTACGTGTACATCATAGCTCATGCTGGAGTAATGCGAGGTCAGCGCACCGAACCATGTCACACAAAAATGTCTGAGGGTCCAGCCACCAGCGCTGCAGAATAGCCAATCAGAAGGCATGGTTTGCGACACGTACATTTCTATGGCTTTGTGTTCTGGTTGTGTTATGCCGCCTCTGAGATCCGTCCGCGTCTTTCTGGCTGCCGTAAAGATCCATGCGATTCGGGTTTGGTTTTGGCTTCAGCTGTCATGCACAGCCCAGGAGGCAGCTGCCTCGGTTACAGCCGAGATCCTTCCATTCAGCTGGTCTGTTGTTCTCTGCTGAAAATGGTTATCTGGATTCCCCCCATAGTCCCTATGGAAACCCAGTAGGGATGTTGGTCAGATTCAAACCCCGAGGCACAAAGACTGCTGTATTCCACAAAAGATCTCTCCAAATCAGTGGTCATTAAAATGCACCACACTGACGGCTACGCGAGAGAGCCATAAAGACTGCCTTTATCTGTCCACGCTGTCTATGGGCTGCATATGATCTACTTATCGATTACAAATCCCACATGACTACTCAGTGATAGCACTAGTTAGTATATAAATAAATGCATTTTTCATGCAATTCCCATAATCTCATTTATTAGTCTCAGCAACTAATAAATGTATAGTTCACATTCATTCACATTTCTAAAGCAGAAAGGAGTCCAAAGCTCTCGTCTCCCGATCACAGAGGCTGTAGCCATAGAAGACAAAGCGTGAGTTAGCCAGCTTTGGAACTCGAAACGTAAAGGTGCTTGAAGTACTCAAGCTTTGGGAGAAGTCAGGCTGTGCCAGCTTGTCCGTAAAGGTTGTGTGAGGGTCGTCTATATGGTTTGTGCTGTGTTGAATACCAGTGTAAAGGGGAAGGTGTGTGGTATGCAATGCAGAGATGTGTGTGTGTGTGTGTGAGAGAGAGAGAGAGAGAGAAATGGAGAGAGAGAGCAGCTAAGAGCAAGGAGAATTCACATTCCTCCTCGACATTCCCTGGCTCTCTGTGCTGTTTTTGAAGCAGGCTGAGCCTGGCCTCAGCACCAAGCCAACCAGCCATTTCTTTTCTTCCAACAAATGTATTGGTGAGAAAGGGGGAAAGAGCAAGTATTGCACGTGTGTCTCCTGAGGAAGAGAAAGAAAGAAAGAAAGAAAGAAAGAAAGAGAGAGAGAGAGAGACAGATAGCAGTTGTGATTTTTGTGAGTAAATGGCTTTACCTACATTATAGTGTTATATGTTATATATGTGATATTATTATGCGAGATTAGTCTGTTGATTGGCTAAATACAGAAGTGGGCTAACTGGAAGGGTTGGTAAGAACAGGAGGCGCAGATGCCTGCCCTGAGCCCAGCGTTCAGTCTCCCCAGGGCACCGCTTCAGCCACAGTGTCCTGCAGTCACAGTGTCCTGCAGTCACAGTGTCCTTTTCAGCCCAGGAACAGAGAAATTAAACACGGGAAAGTAACTAGAGCCACAAAGGAAAAACGCTAAAAACCGCCCTCAACAGGTTCCTTGGTTTTAAAAAGAGAAGAAAAAAATGACAGCAAAATGTTGTCTTGTGCATCCGTAAAACCCAAGGTCTGAATCAATGTCCAGATGGATCTCTACTCAAACACCTTTCATGTCTCTTACATGTCTGTCTGTATGTCTGTCTCTCTCTGTCTGTCTGTCTCTCTCTCTCTCTCTCTCTCTCTCTCTCTCTCTCTCTCTCTCTCTCTCTCTCTCTCTCTTGCTCTGCTTTCCAGACTATGTCTGACAGCAGCTTGTGGGCTTGTGCCTGTGCTGAGTTGAGCAGGTGCTGAATGGTCAGTGTAAGGAGAGAGAAGTGTAAGGAGAGCGTCAGCAGAGGGGCAGCGTGCTGAGTGCAGCGCTGACCCTCGCTAAGGCTTCGTGCCTGCCGAGTGCCAGGTGCTGTGGAAGTGCAGTGCAAGCTCTGAGGAAGTGCTGCAGTACCCCAGACCATCTAATCCCAGCCAGGATTACAGTGCAAATATTCATCTGTGGTCCCTGAGAAGTGTTTCTAGAACTGCAAAGAAGGCCGTCAGTTACCAGTGGGGATTACAGAAGACAAAACCTGGGCACTCTCTGCAAGATGGGTGTAAGAGGCCTGATATGCCCGTGCTGGTGTCACTGCTCCAGCAGGATTGACATAATTAAAAATTCCTCACCCAAGAGACTGATAGGAAAGAGAGCAGGGTCATGTGGAATCTGATGAAACTAGGACACACAAACCCACATATACACATTCTGTAAAAAAAAAGCGTAATTTTTTTTTTACCTTGAATGATAAATGCATCTATAAATCTGTAAACAACTGTAAAGCACCAACTCTTTAAAGTGCAAACAGAGTGCAATCACTGTTTGCACTTTAAAATGCAAATACTGTGACCTAGTGAAAATCATAAAGGAACCCTCATTTTTAGATAAAGGGATACGATTCAAACTTTATCTTTCAGTTTGTATTTCCCTGAGGTAATTAATGCACATTCGCCTGGGACCTCTCGAAGCAGGTCAATGACCCAGGAGGCTCCGCTGGGAATCCATGTGATTAAAACGAGCAGCAGTCATCACATATGGTGCTGTATGAGCCTCTGCCTTCACCTCTGCCGGAGCCGGGAGCCGGTCCTCACTGTTTACAAGTCAGTCATACTGCAGCGTTCAACAGTCTGATCAGCTCTACAGCTGCGTCAGCGAAACCACGACAGTCCAGGAAAATCAATTAGCTCCTCCTCTTCCCAGCACCAAGAAAACACTACCATATGGAGTCTTAAAGCCACTGTGGACCAATCAAATGAAGCGTTTTGGTCTGGTGAGTTGGTGTTAGGTGAGGCTGGTCTTGGGTGCATCCATCCTGCATCTCATCTCGCGTTTCCTGAACCCTGCTTGGGAACTGTAAAACTCTGCCTAAAAAGAAAGATGTGCACTCCTAAACTTGGAAGAAAGGTATTAAACTGAAAACTTCCTTTGGCCTGATGTTCTCACCTGCCGTGCTAAGCATATGGCGTAAAACCTGTAGGCAATCCCTAACCTGTGTGCCTTTGAAGTACATGTTCATAGTCCACATCTGCTCAGTTTTTGTCAAAGGTCAAATGCTCTCAGCAGAGCAGTGAGCAATGCAGATGTCCTTCATAAGGCTTCCTTCAGCATCCCACTGCAGTGCTGCCTGAAGCTAGAGGAGCCTGGAACAGGAGCTATTCTCAGCCCTGGGCTACGAGTGCTAGGCTGGGCAGAAATAGGACCCTGCTGGCTCGGGGAGAAAGTCAGCAGAGATTAGACAACAGGCTAATGTGACATTGAGGAAGGCGCTGTCAGCACGGAAGGGCACAGCACCCATTAGTGCCTCCGGTAACGGTATTATGGGATGGCAGGAGCTCAATGTCTGGTCATTGCCTTCATAACCATCTGTCTGCAAATGGCCCGGGCAGGCTGGAGCTGTGATTAGTTCACGTGCGTCCCGGTAAGAGAGGAAATGAGAATATGCTGCTCATCAAATGAAGGTGCTATCTGAATTTTGCTCCTATTCATTGACATCCTCATTTAATTCCAGGTATGTGTAAGCACCGATGTTGCATCATGAGAAATTTGTAGTTGGACAACAGATGTGGCCTCTGGCTAGGTGACCCAGGGCAGATGGCGCACATCTGAGCTGTGACAACCTGGAAGCCCCCTCCATGACCCCGTGTGAACGAACAGCACAATCCGTGATCGCCGGGAGCAGGAAGCGGCCGGTGCAGACATCCTGTCCCCTTTGCATGGTGCTCGCAAAAGCCAGGCTTTAGCCCTTGTGCAGGAGAGGGCACTGTAGTCATGTCTGCTACCACAGAGACGACATGTTGGGGTGACGCACCATATGACGCATTGAGCATCAATCTGAGATTTGCAACAGAAAGTCAAGAACATATTGCCTCATTGAGTATTCCATTGTGGTGAAGTCGTATGTATTTTAGGAGTTCAAGTGTTTCTTTAAATGCTTTAAATTCCATCCATAACTTATTCATTGCATAATTACAGATCTATAAACCACTAAATCAGAAATGAAATGGTTTCAAGACCTATGCAACTCTGCTTGTTATGCCCAATTCAAAAAATATGCAGGCTGGTGTGGAAGCAATTCTGCAAAGTGCATCTGCAGAGGATATGAGCTGTCACACTAATGGAGAACACAGTGAGTCCTGATATCACCCAGCCTGTCTGTGCGTACTACGTGTAGACTAAACCCCCTAAACGTTGAACCTCATGCCTTCAGAAGGACACTAGCAGAGATGGAAAGTGCTGTCCTATAACAGCCCATTCTTTTAAAGTGCTGTGTGGGAGTGTGTGTGTGCGCCTGCGTGGGAGTGTGTGCAAGTGTGTGTCCGTAGGCAAAGTGCCACTGTGGAGCTTTTCCTCTTGAGCTGCCATCCAGATGGCACTGATTGCATGTGCAGCTCATCTTTTGTTTGGCTCTACCCTCCATTGCCACCGGGGCGCCACAAACTGCGTTAAACTGGAGACTTTAATAACCAATAGAAACAGGCCCAGCACAACAAGACCTGATCACAACAGACTGTATTCCCTGTGCCTAAGCCTGTTCACTCAAAAGAGTGCAATATTGTACAATAACAATAACATATTCCAGTACTGGATACAAGTTTTTAGCAAGCAGTTATTCTTTAAACATGTATGAAATTATGATTAGCCTTGATAAAATAAATAAAACAAACAAACAGAAAACACAGACTTATCCTGGACACCTAAAGAGTTTGTATAATCACAGGTCAATGATTTGATTGTGGGTGGAATAGCCTTTATCTAGGAATGCTCCTCTGTAGTCTAATATCAGGTACGTTAGGAGCTGATTCACAGCCTGATGCTCTCTGTTGCCATGACACCCATCCCCCCTTTGGACTCCCAGTTCATCTCTCCATGTGCCCCAACCCTCAATTCTCTCCTCCTTACCCTTCCACAAATACACACACACACACACACACACACACACACACACAATATAATCCCCATTACTCTGTTACCCAGCTCATCACATACATAAGCACGCACACACATACACACACACACACACACACACACACACACACATGCATACCCACTAATGTTTCAAAGTAGGACAGGCTACCAAAACAACAAAAGTGTGTATACACACACTCACTTGCACACACATTAACAGCTCTCAGAGGGGCAGCCTCTCTCAATCAATACAGTTAAGATGTTAGAGGCACTTAGGGAGGATAAGACACTTCAGAAATGGTACAATTAGCTTAAGCAGTCTCTTCCACAGAAAAAAAAAAGTGTCTTTGTTGTCTGTTTCTTGTTCTTTTTTGCTAGATGAGACCACAATGCATTGCTGACCCGAGTTATGTTTCATACTAACAGAAATATGGTGAAACATACTTCATAAGATGCAAGGTGACTACGCCACATGGGCAGCAGGTGTTCATATATCATCGGTGTGACTTACCCAGCCATTCCATTATTTTCCAAATGCAGCCAAAATGACTGGTATCAGCCCATTAAAGAGTGCTTTACTGCAGGGAAAAGGGAGAGTTTTAAACTAGAACATGTTGATTTTTGGGTGTGGTTGACTGGCAGCGACTTATCCAAGCAAGACAGCCACATGTAAGATAAAGAAAAGAGCTTTTGAAGGGAGTGTTCATTTAGGTCTTTGTAGGGGGGATCTTTGCTATGCCTGACTGACTTCTTCAGGGGTACAGGGTGCCCGTCCTTGACAGTCTGCCACGAAGCTTCCGCTGCCTTCAGCCGCTTCTGTTTCAATCTTTCTTATCCTCTAAGCCTTCAAAAGATATTTTAAGGACGGCTGACTTCAATTGGTCGATTGATTCACTTTTTCCCTTTTCGTCTCCAAAAATGATAGAGGAATTGCCCAGATTTTCACATGTGAGTTGTGACTTTGCTACCCCTTAAATGTTATAGAAGGTAAAATGGTTGTAGTGGGTAGGATGTTCCATGGGACATTGAATTTAATACTGATTTTTCACACAGCTATGATAGCAGATTTGGAACTGTGGTTGTGAAAATGACTTTTAAATTGTTGAAAGCTTTGCATGTGCAGAAGGAATGAGTCCAAATGTGTCGATTCCTTTCTCTGCCTCTCTGTCTCTCTGTCTCTCTCTCTCTCTGTCTCTCTCTCTCTCTCTCTCTCTCTCTCTCTCTCTCTCTCTCTCTCTCTCTCTCTCTCTCTCTCTCGCTTGCTCTCTCTTTGTCTGATAAGAAACGGTCTCCTGGAATCTACTTGTCTCTGACTGTACCTGAACTGTCTGTCAGCTGCTATATTCCTGACTGCTGTAATAATTGACTTTTCCACAAAAATAGATGTTCAAAAATATTTTGACTCCATGTGGCATTATGACATTTCCTGCTGATGTCTCTGATTTTAATGCCTTTTCCATGATTGTGCTCGCTGTAGGAGTGCCTTTTGACGGTGGCCTTGCCATGCCAACTTCCATGGCTATTGTCCGGAATTTAGCATATCCACTGCATGTCTTTCACAGACACATGCTGCTACAGTCAGGTCTACGTTTAGCTATGCATGGGCTATCATAGCCTCCTGTGTTATTATTCCACCTTTTGTACCCATTGTAATGGAAGTCCATAAGAATAGTGTGCCATTGGCCCCTAGTCCTCACTACAGCATGCTGTGCTGGGAGCGTGAGTGAATAGTCCTTTGTAACATAATGATCTCAGACAGGGGTTTCAGAACACTTATCTCCTACATACGAGCTTTCAGAACTAATGGCTGCACAGCCATTACTTGCACGCACACGCACACACACACACACACACACACACACAGAGAAAGAGAGAGAGAGAGTTAAAGCAAAGCATTAGTAGTTTACCAAAGAGAAGGAAAATGTCTGGTTAAAAGAGAATGCAGTTTAATAACTGTCCTTATTACTGAGCCCCAACAAAGAATCGGTGTGAAGTGCCCCCAAGGCTTCATTTTTCCCTTGCAACATTGTTTGTGCTATTCAGACATATTTGATACCTCACACACATCTTCCTGGGGTGGGAGGACAACAAGCAAACATCTTGCCGCAATGCATTTAACCTGCAAACACGCCTCAGTTCATTGAAACCTGTCGGTATGCTTTGTTCCAACAGCCTGCCACACCAACCTTGAGAGAGAGACTGAGAGAGAAAGAGAGGAACATACACCAATCGAATCATTTTGTCTGTAGTCCTTGGGGTGTTATATGGGAATTGGAGCATGTGTTTGAAGCTCTGAATGGCAACATTCTGTTGTGGTAAGAAAAAAATGTCAAAGTCAAAAGATTTGGTCATACACAGCGCAAAGGAATCCTTTGTGCTCCTCTTCAAATCGCTCTGGGCAGAGAATGGTCTTGAGACTCATAGCCTGAAAAAAAGGTCTATTTAGCCTCCAGCGCAGTTTAAACAGTCACCAAACTGCCTCCCTGCGGTGACGTTTCCCTGAAGATGACAGTCCGTTCAGCCCCCTACTCTAGGTCAGAGGGCAGGCAGCGTGCCTGTCTGCTGCCTCTCTGCCTCCCTCCTACATCTCTGCTGCCTCTCCTCTTCCTCACTGCCTCTCTGCTGCCTCTCCTCTTCTTCACTGCCTCTCTGCTTCCTCACTGCCTCTCTGCTGCCTCTCCTCTTCCCCACTGCCTAATGCTGCCCCTCCACTTCCTCACTGCATCTCTGCTGCCTCTCCTATTCCTCACTGCCTCTCTGCTTCCTCTCTGTGTCCTCACTGCCTCTCTGCTGCCTCTCCGCTTCCACTCTGAATCTCTGCTGCCTCTACGCCTCCTCTCTGCCTTTCTGCCTTTCTGCTGCCTGTCTCTGCCTCTCTGCTGACCATGGCTAGTTTTGGGAAAGCGCTTCTGAGCTACAGCTGGATCTAAGGCTGACAAAACCATCAACAGGATCTCCAGTTAGCCATTGGCCATGTCCCGCTGAGAGAGCATCACGGCCTTCCATGATGGACCTGGAGGGGAAGACGGTTGGGGGCTCTTCACGCCTCACAAAGCCCCAAACACTGGCACCGTGAGGGGCCAGCGGCAGCCCGACTGAGGCCTTTCATTCACTTTGCATGTCCCGTTGTAAAGAGAGAGCTCATGCTTCCTGTCTTGGACACTGCTCAAAATGGCCCTGAATGAGAAGGATGTGTTTGCTGAGGGCTTTGAAATGGCTGGGCATATTTTTTTATGAATAATGTTTATGAATGATTCCAGGGTCTGACAGCCCATCGGGGTATGAATAAATTAGCTCTGCATTTCATCCGTTTAGATTCTTTGATTGCCAACAGGAAGGAAGTTGTTTTTTTTTTATTTTCAGCGGTAGTTAGCCCATGCAGAATGAAACAGCCTTCGTTCTTTTCACAGCACTAGGAAAGATCTGCTCATCTATTAGACAGGACCGAAGGGGTTAGGGCTTTGCTCGTAAAACCACTCGGAGTTGCATACTGAAGGAGTCTGAGATTTGAATAACACAGATGGTGTTCCCCTGCTATTCTGATAACTGTGCGTATGAAAATGGAACCATGGCTGCTTTGTTTAGCATCCTACCACTGTCCTGCTGAGAGGGGGGATGGGGAAGAGAATTAAGACGAGGGGGGAGGAAGAAAACAGTATAAGAAGGCAAAACAGTATAGCAGCAGTGACTTCAGGCAAGATGGAGAGAAATCAATAAACAGCAAACTATCTGAAGCGCTCTGCCCCTCAGCTGAAACACTGTCTCACACACACACACACACACACACACACACACACACACACACACACTTACACTCACTCACTCACACACACACACACACACACACACACACACACACACTTACACTCACTCACTCACTCACACACACACACACACACACACACTTACACTCACTCACTCACACAAACACACACACACACACACACTTACACTCACTCACTCACACACACACACACACACACACACACTTACACTCACTCACTCACACACACACACACACACACACACACACTTACACTCACTCACTCACACAAACACACACACATACACACACACACACACACACACACACACACACACTTTCACT
>NC_137519.1:11217500-11267500 GCF_041902795.1 Electrophorus electricus
ACACACACACACAAAACAATGCTGCCTATAGTGGTGAGTGATGTCACCCTTGTGAAGAGTGGCTGGTGAGACCAAGGCGGTAAATCTGCCTGGTTTACCACTTCCTCCCACTCTGGTTGCTCTAATCTTGGGTCTATGCCAGCCTTTGGCGGGTTGGGTGGCAGTGTCTCGCTCTTGTTAGCGCAGGGATCCCCGTGAACGCTTCCTACAGGGGCGAGACGTGCTCCTCTTTTTCTCCCCTCCCTGTCTGAGCGGCTGGGACACCTCTGTAGCTTACAGGGCCTGCACACGAACACCCGCCACTTTCCTCCCAGGCTGGAATAGTGGCTCCGCTCACCCACTTCTGATCTATATGGAACTGATTTGTATCCGTGCAAGGAAGCTGTTGATGTAATACTGAGCAGGGTGGAGCTTTGTGAGGTAACAGCCAGACGCCTATAATCGTGCATGTAGCACATAAAATGGGGTCACATGAGCACGTGATCTCAGAGTTCTGGCATAGAGCATCACTTGTTCCATATCACAATCAAATGACTATGATTATGTAATGGGGAAGCTAAGCAGACAGATTTGCGTGACATTTGGGCTCTGATCTTTCTTAACCGCCAAAACCTCCAAAGGCTGACACGTAGTCTGTGTTATTGTAAGGATTGTATTTGCATTCAATTACCGGTTTAGATTTTGCCTGTTGGACATAAATAGCATTCATTAGCAATTTTTTCCCCAATAATATGGAAAAAATAACTTATTTGTTCTTTTGTGTTTTTAATTGGAATATCCGAAAACATTAACATGATATAGAGCAGAGACATGGCATGATTCATATTTACCTTTTATGGATGAAAACGTCTCAGCAATGATAACTGTGCTATGTCCTAAATGATGAATTAAAACTTCCTAAAGGAATTCCACATTTTACCTAAAGGAATTCCATGTTTTCCCTAATGGATTTCCACATTTTCCACTCAAAGCCTTCTTAATAAGGAGATCCTGTGGTTTTCAGCTATTATGATTTCAAGAACTTAAGTGTTTAGATTAGCTTGTCTACTAATTGCTGAAAGCACATTCATTTTTAAAGTGGTTTTATTCACTTTCCCCACACACCTATTCAGCATGATTAAAATACTGCTCACAGATTCATGGTTAAAGTACAGATTCATGGTTAAAGTACTGCTTGTAGTCACATTCACAGTTAAAGTACAGATTAGTGATTAAAGTACTGTTCTTGGTCGGATTCCTGGTTAAACTACTGCTCGCAGCCAGATTTATGATTAAATTACTGCTTGTAGTCAGATTCATGATTACAGTATTGCTTTAATCATGGATAAAGTACAGATTCATGATTAAAGTAGTGCTGACAGTCAGATTCATGGGTAAAGTACTGCTTGTAGTCAAATTCTTGGCAAATATTTCTGTTAGCAATATTTTGAAATTTCTGCATCTCTTTTACTTCTTTCATTGGAAAACCTTTAGTATGTGACTCAATAACAAAGTAAGGGCTGCATGCACAATACCAAACACTTGCACAGCAAGAATTAAATGTTTCTTTTTTATGCAATTTCAGAGCTAAAACATTCATTGCAAATGCATGTGCACTTGGATTTAATAATGACTTGACATAAATTAGTGTGAGAGTAGAGGAATAAAGTTTCCAGTCAATGGGCTCAATGAGATGCACAACCACGGATCATTATTATTTCAATGCATTTTACATAATTTAGGATTTTTTAAATGATTATTTTTAAAATGATTTAAGAAAACATACACAATGGGTCCCAGACCAAATTTAGCAAGTGAAAGGGTCCAGCATTGAAAGTCAGTAGCGCTCCCCCTTACTCGTGGTGTGTGTGATGCCCTGGGCCATTTCTGAGTGCTGCTACGGTCTCGTCTAAACTCCTCTTCCCTGTGTGTTTCCTGCAGATGTCATGGCGCCCGACCTACCGAAGCTCCAAGTTTCGAAATGTCTACGGCAAGGTAGCCAACCGGGAGCACTGCTTCGAAGGCGTGCCCATCACAAAGAACGTCCATGACAACCACTTCTGTGCTGTCAACAGCAAGTTCCTCGCCATAGTGACGGAGAGCGCTGGAGGAGGCTCCTTCGTTGTTATCCCAGTCACTCAGGTAACCGCAGCTACCAGCCGTGGCACACCGGTGACCCCTGGGCCGTTTGTCTTCAGCACATGGGGGAAAGCGAGAGATGAACAAAGGAGGGAATTAGATGGCAGTAAGCTGCAGACACAGAGAACAACAGCATAAGATATTGTAGCCTAGTATAAGTGGTGTGGGATTTATTATACAGGATGGGAGGCCCCAGGTAACAGTCAAGCATCTGTGAGATTGACATGAGTCGGGAGGCTGTTCTGTGTGTGTGTGTGTGTGTGTGTGTGTGTGTGTATATGTGTGTGTGTGTGTGTATGTGTGTGTGTGTGTGTATGTGTGTGTGTGTGTGTATGTGTGTGTGAGTGTGTCTATGTGTGTGTGTGTATGTGTGTGAGTGTGTGTATGTGTGTGTGTGTGTGTGTGTGTGTGGGGGGGTTCATTCAATAAAGTGATCTGGAGGCTCACTGTTTTGGAACAGAAATGTCTCCTCTTCCACTCAAATCAGGGACACTTTATGGCCTGGATATCAGACAGCACAGAAAAAGAAACTGTAAAGAAACTCCTTGTAAAAATTCTTGTACGAATTTCAGTGTCATGTCATTATTTATCGTGAATATCATTCAAGCATGTCATCTGAAACCACTTATTTACTGAATTTTCCATCCATGCTGAGATAACACGTCAGCTTACAACTGTCCCAAAACTCTGGGCCAGTACTACTCAGCCTCTCCAGCTCCAGGGTTTTAGTGTCCCTGGCAGCTCAGTCTTCGGTCCAGAGTGGAGGCAAAGCAAACCCCCAGCACAGAGCAAAGAGCACAGACGTATTACACTAATCTGCCTTTGTAACAGAGCAAATTGGATGAAGCCTTTTGGTCTTCTGACACTGTCGATTCTGTGATGCAGGCCAGCAGCACAAACAGCGTGCAGAGGATCGATCCTCTCCTGCTCTTTTGATCTCTCTAATTTGATAGGAGAAAACACATTGCTCCAGTTACAGAACTTCAGAGACCTTCACAGATTCGATGTTTCCTTTTGTTGTTTCTTTATACAGATTTACTATGTGACTTGGGGAGGGGTATGATAATATGTTAATTATCAATGTCAGTTATATGTTTTATTTCTGGAGCTCCCATGGGCTTCCGTAGGCTCCCATAGACTCTAATAGGCTCTCATAGGCTAAATGAGTATAAGATAAATAGAGGCTATGCATACAAATTTCTAGAACCATCAGGAGAGGCGGAGACACGGGTTGGTGATGTTGACGGCTGTGGGTAACTTACAGGAAGCAGTGGGATCCCCTTTAAGCCAGTCGCGCTCTTTCCTCCGCGGCACCTTGTGTCCAGTCAGGCATTTCTGAGGGACTCGGTGTAGCTGTGCATGGCATGTTTAATGGTTAGTGCTGCGAGTGCCCTGCTCAAACGTACAGCACAGTGGGGAAGCACTCACAAGCCTTTGATGAGCTCGTGGCGCCAAGGCCCTGCCGACTACAGGACAGCGTGGAGGGCAGACTGACCACACCTACTTGGATTTCCGCCTGGGTTTTCCTGGACTCATTGGGAGATGGGACTGATCCCTTACTGTCTCGTCCGACCTCAGTGTCTGTGCCCCTCTCTATCTCTGAGATACTGCAGGCCCTCTGCAGAGTTAACACACCATGAATACTGAGCAGCATATGATGGCCTTTTTTGCTGTTTTTTTACATTGCCACTGTGGGTGTGGTTTTGTGGTGACATTGTAGCCAAACTACATATAACAAATTTAGTATGTGGTTTCTCTTAATTGTAAATCAACACAGGAAACAAATGTAATTTGATTTTATTTTGCACAAGGTTAAATTTTAACCTTTTACTTTCACTATGTTTTTTTTGGAATTGCATCAATATATGAAATTTTAAAAATATGCATGTGAATTATTATATCAGGCCTTGACAAAAGCATTTCCATAAGAGGTTTTTGTTCTCTTCTGGATTAAGTCTATATTTCTGCACCTGGAAAATGAGATGCATTTGGTATATTATACTCCAAATTAGATCCTAAGGACTCTATTTCATTTCAGAAAACCATGAAAATATCTGGCATGTCTTTAAGGCAGGAGCATTTTAACATGCTGCTTGCAGATTTGAGACTTAATAACTCAAAGGTTTCTAAGACATTTATCAGAGGGAAAGCGAGTCTGCTTGCATCTGTTCTGGAATCAGTGATGGCAGATTATCTCCAAGAGAAACAGACTCAAGAGATTAATACAGCTTCTGAACTGCAGACTGCTGGGTGCTGTGTGTGACAGAAGGACTTAAATTATGGGATGGAAGCTTCATATGGCCAATTCTTATATTCTCCTTGACCTGCTTGGCACACATACACACACACTCACAAATCTCATGGATAATCCACTGGAAGATGGAGTAAAATTAGGACAAAATCTTGAAGATGAAGATAAAAAGTAATTGCCTTGTAAAGAGTCTTGTGCCCATATGACGCAAATACAAGTGCACTCTCTCTCTCTCTCTCTCTCTCTCTCTCTCTCTCTCTCTCTCTCTCTCTCTCTCTCTCTCTCTCTCTCTCTCTCTCTCTCTCTCTCTCTCTCTCTCTCTCTCTCTCTCTCTCTCTCTCTTGGCATGAGCAAAGGCCATCTGGAAATGCTGACAGGAGTCTACCAGGCAGTCCAGACCACATCCAGGTGCTAAAAAAGCAGCCTCAAACATTTTCCACCACGCCTGACGTGCCATTTTGCCCCAGATGCCCACGGGGGCGTGCCCATGATACTCAGCTCCTGTCCCCCTGCTCCGTTCACTCTAATGGCTCCCCTGGGGGACAAGGGAGTTTATGACCAGGCCCACGGCGGCTGAACCTCCACCCCAGCGTGGCTCACGCTCTGGCTCGCACCCCGCCTGCTCCGCCGACGAGGAATGAAGCGGAGTGTTAATTAGCAGGGAGTGTGACACACACTTTCCAGCCTCCTGCTTGCTTCCTGCTTGCAAGTCTGCGCTGCCTCTGAGAACGCCTTGCTTCATGGACATGCCTGTCTGGCTCCCTTTGTGTTCGGCGTGGTGCTCTAGCACTAATTATCAAACCAGTGTGAAAGTGAACCACTTGCTGGACAATGTCACCATTCAGAATATAATAATCTCATTACAGTGAGCTATAAATCACAATATTCCCTCATCATCCTCCTTTATCAGAGACATTTATTGGTTAGAAACATGCCCTTTCTAAGAACAGCGACTGTTGTTGACACCTGATGTATTGTGTTTGCCAACAACTGAAACACAGTATGCAAGTGTACACCAATATAAATTGTGTATAAATTGCACCAAGTGGATGGTGAGGGTATATAATATTTATATGATATTGCCACAAGTTTGATTCAATTCACATCAGTTCAGTTTCTAGCTTGATTTATTTGTACAGCCCGTTTTAGAGTAGATATTGTGTTATGTCTCTAAAGACTGGGACCAGTGACCCCTCACTGAAAGAAACAGTGTCACTGCACACATATAATAAAACTCTTGATTGTCTACACTAGTAGGTATTTAGTACAGTGGAGTGATTTTAAAGCAGTGGGCATTTAGATTTTAGCTGTTGTCATGTTAGCTATGTCACACAGAATCTCCAGAGTCTGTGGGCACATGACTCTTAACAGTAGTCTGGAATCACCTACATCCTGATATGAACATGCACCAGGTTTGGCCTTCATATTTACTACAGATATTATAAACCTAAAAAAAACCTAAAATATAAAACCTTCGTATTCAACATTTCGTGTCAACATTAAGATCCATTGTACAAATGTTTCAAAACGAGTGTGTTGAAATGATACACATTGACCATATAACTGAATAAGCACTTAATATAATATTTGTAAACTCTGCTTGTAAGCTATCTACTGTAACTGTTGGTTATGGCATTAAATTCACATTTGATTTCCCTCTTTGTAGTCAGTTTGGTTAGGACGCCTTCATTTTAAAAGATAGCTTTGGTTTAAAAAGCTATGGAATTCAGTGAAGCCGGCAATGCTCCTGAACTAGAAGTCTAGACTCTTTTAGTGACACTATGATTACAATAATCACAGAGGTTTTCCTGGTGGTCTTTTGTAACACCCACAATAATGGGTGATGACTGAATTCATTAGTATTCAAATCTGTGTGTGTGTGTGTGTATGTGTGCACTACTGGAAGCCCCCAGACAGTAGGGATGAAGTGTGTGTTTGGTGTGCACCTGAAGGAGTCAGCACAGGATAAGATGATATGCAGCCAACACATCTGTGCCATCTCTCTTCCTTTCTCTCTCTCTCTCTCTCTCTCTCTCTCTCTCTTTCTATTGTTCTCTGCCTTGCTTCTCTCTCTCTCTCTCTCTCTCTCTCTCTCTCTATTGTTCTCTCCCTTGCTTCTCTCTCTCTCTCTCTCTCTTTCTATTGTTCTCTGCCTTGCTTCTCTCTCTCTCTCTCTCTCTCTCTCTCTCTCTCTCTCTCTCTCTCTCTTCCTTGCTTCTCTCTGTCTATCTGTTTACCCCTCTTTGGTTTTCTTTGCCTCTGTCTCTCTGACTTTAATCAGTCTCTACTGCAGACATGCGTATGTTCAAAGACTTCAGCACAGGGAGATAACTTTATGGAAACAGTAGAAATTGATGGAAGTTTCATCTGACAAGGCAATCAATAAGCAATCAGAGGTCATAATACAGTTCTGGTTACAACTCTGACTATGTTTAACCCCTAGCGTGTGTTCAGAATGTGTTCCAGTTCTTTACTGTTTATTTGATATAGTCATACAAGATACTTAATGAATTCTGCACATGCTTGTATCATTTATATTATTATTAAGCTTTTTAAGCTTATCGATATTATATATATATATATATATATATATATATATATATATATATATATATAAAATCATTATATAATTATATATATAATTATATGTATATAATAATAATAATAATAATTATTATTATTATTATTATTATTATTAAACTTTTATAGTATCATTTCAGTATAGACTTGGAAGATCCACATTTTTGCAGGTTATGCTATGGTGTGTTCTTATGCCACCTCGGTCAGTAGCTATAGAGTTTACATGTTGCAATGCAAAAATGCCTAATGGATTTTAAATGAGCTCTTAATGACAGAGAACTCAAAATATAAAATAAAGTGACCGAGTAATATGGAAAAGGGTTATATAGAAATACATCTATATAGCACAAAAAGGACCGAGCCCCGGGTAGACGCTGGGTGCACGTCGCCTTGGTCCTGCGTCCCTGCCCTGCGTCTCTCAGAGGAAATCACAGAGTCTCACAGCTGCCTGTCCCCCAGCCATCCTGTTCTCCTTCACTCCACCCACCCACATCCATCTCCTCACTGTCTGGATGTGTATGTATACTTTCATTGCGCTGTGCTCTTTGGTTTGTTCACAGTCAGTCAGCCAATGTGTCGTTTAGTGTGTGAGCATTGTTAAACTGATACCAAATTGATTGGTACTGGTGTGGTTAAGATGATCTGAGGATCTTTTGTCTTATAATACAGGACAAAAGATCCAACCAGTACACAAGTTGAAACTCTCAAAAATGCCATTTAGAGGAAATATTTTTGTATAATTTATAGCCATTTTATGTTGAATTTTGAATTTGTTTTATTCAGTTATTTGGAATAATAACAATCAGATAAGTTGCAACATATTATAACATATTAAATATTGTGAGCCTAAGAAACTTTGACATTTTCTAGTCTAGTCTATTTCTAGTCTATTATTCATTTGTCTGCACCCCTGGGAAATCAGTAGAAATTTTGATCTTATTACTTATTACTTGGTGGATGTCTCTCAATTTAAAGTGCCCTTGGGCAATACCTGCGCCAATTTTAAATTATCGTGATGAAACGAAATATTACTGGTATGATTTTCTTCTTTGCGTCGGGTGAATATGGGACAACAGCGGTGGTATGAGAACTGTTTACATTTGTAGCAGACTATGTTTTCTTTTCTTTTTCCCCCTGAAGAATCAGAGAAGAGGTTACCTACATCAAGAGCACAGTACCTGCACTTTAATGTAGATGTTATTATATTTTACTTTGTAACATCTTTCTCTGACCAGTAGCATAAAGGGAGTCTAGCCCTATGCCAGTCTGATAGCTGAGTTAAAGCCCTACGGGATGTCCAGGTAACAGCCACCATGACTGTTCGCTCATGCACAGTCTAAACTACAAATCCCAGAGGACCTTATAAGGAGGTCATCACTTCAACATCACTTCCTTCTCACGCGGTTCAGTAGTTCCGACTGCTGTGAAGCAGCGCCACATGGTGGATGGTTTGGTGCATTACAGAAGAGCAGAGGTGCCTCCTGTTCACTTGTATCAAAGTGCAATGACCACACAGAATATAAGCAGATGTCTCTCAGTTTAAATATCGTGTTTGGCTTGAAAGCAACTCTAATTGGTTTATTAGAGGAGGTATTATGAAAGGGAGAGAGACAGAGAGAGAACAGGTGATAGGTCACATGTAAATGATAACATGTGTTTGTGACTGTTTTTCTTCCACAGTCAGGCCGCATCGACCCTCACCATCCAAAGGTCTGTGGTCACCAAGGCAACGTGCTGGACATCAAATGGAACCCTTTTCATGAAAACATAATAGCCTCCTGTTCTGAAGACTCTTCTGTGAGTAAAATTATAGCCATGACAATAAAAATCTATTTATTCAGTAATACTCATGTAATTCAAGGTCACCTAAATTATTTTAAATAACCAAAAGGCATATATTTGTGAGTATGCTGTGTATAATTAACATAATTTTAAAAACGTACAGTCCTTTACATGTTTAGGAATAAATTAGAAAAGGACATAAACCAACAGATAAATCAAAATATTAAACCTTTTAGATTCCAGTCCTATGTTTTGTTTTTTAGTTTTTTCTTAAGATGTTTAGTAAATGTGGTTTAATGTTCAGTAACTATACAGAAACTAATATAAATGGTACATAGTTGAAAGATTAAGGAATGAGAGTCTGGGCTCACCAGTAAGTTCTTGGGGTCTAAGGGGTCATTCAGAAATCATAATCTTTACTCAGTGATGTCAGAGTTTGCGCGTAATCTGTCTCTGATTTATATTACTTTATAATCGAAATAATCTCTGATGTTATTAAGTGACTGTACAAGTATTATTGAGTTATTTTCAGCCAGTAGCTCTGATGAAAGATCTCCCTATTACCACTGTAATCCTTTCAAATCCCAGTGCATTAGCCAACATAGATTATTTGTTACTGTGCTGATGTAATCCTGTTCACTAGAAGAATAATGAGTCCCATAGACTAAAAAATATGTAAGCAGCATTTGATTGATCTATCAATTGATTGCATAAATTAACAGTACTTATTTTATAATACTTCCATTCACAATACTTCAACAAGCATGAACATCAAGAGTATTCATGGAATTATCCAGAATCTCTAAATTCTAATCTCTGTTGTTATCCCTACTCTTTTTGTGTGTGTGTGTGTGTGTGTGTGTGCGTGCGTGCGTGCATGCGTGTGTACATGCTTCTCAGGTGCGTATATGGGAGATCCCAGACAGTGGCTTAAGAAGGAATATGACTGAAGCCGTGCTGGAGTTGTATGGGCACAGCAGGAGAGTGGGGCTTATAGAATGGCATCCCACTAGCAACGGCATCCTGTTCAGCGCTGGATATGACTACAAGGTAATATGAGCATTCCCACACTATGTAGAACATAGCTTTTTTTTGCCAAACAACTGTATTCATTCTTTGTTTACTTGTTTGCTTGCAAAGTGGAGTCCATATGTGTTTAACTGATTTAAATCTTTTGACATCCTGAAATGTCTTTTGTGTTCTTTAAATGTAAAAGTATATTGTTTTTTTTTTGTCTCTAACATTGTAATTTAACTTACTTTAATTGATGATACTCACTAAGGCATAATTTGTGGCTGTTTCTCAGCCCTGGAGGTTTGTATATGTGAAAGAGGATGCCAGTCTTGGATTTGTGCTGTAGATCTTGATCTGGAACCTGGAGATCGGCGAGCCAGTGAAGATGATCGACTGTCACACAGATGTGATTCTCTGCATGTCCTTTAATACTGAGGGAAGCCTGCTCACCACCAGCTGTAAGGACAAGAAGCTGCGTGTCATCGAACCTCGCTCTGGAAATGTGTTACAAGTGAGACCCTCAGCCACTGTAACACACACACACACACCCACACCCACACACCTGAAGATCCCACCTCAGCGGAGGTGTGGCTTCTGCTCCTGAGCTGAGTGTCGTTGCACAGCAGTCGTCAAAGCTTTAGGCACATGGCTCGTTAACGGAACACACCCAGAGTGGCACTCCAGCCTATACTCTGTCAAACCTCTGCATTCGGACTAGACACTGGACTTCAGCCTCTACAAAGAGCTTTGCAAATCAATACCTCAAACCTGACCTGCCTGTAACATTTTACCAAAGGTCACCTGAAACTTTTAATAATTTAGTTTTCTCACATAGAGCATTTTTGCTTTGGAATGCTTCTTGAGATAAGCCACAGATTATTGTCTGATTATGAATATAAATCCTACTGTGGGCTAACTAGCAGGCACTTGCGATTAAATCAAGAGGAAATTGACAATTCTAATTGCAAGATGTTAACTGTTTACATTATGCATTCTAGTGTTTTCATTCATATAAGATTTTGTAATAATATACTTCCCTTTCTTAAACAGAATTCTCAAAATGATTTCTTTAGTTTGCTAATTTGTGTACACAAATAGTGTCGATCCAGTACATAGGTAATACTGAGATGCGGAAGGATGTGAACTTTTCTGTTTCCCTTCATTCTCTGGGGAGCGTGTTGTTTTCTCTGGGCAGGAGGCGAACTGTAAGAATCACAAGGTGAACCGTGTGGTGTTCCTGGGTAACATGAAGCGCCTCCTAACAACAGGGGTGTCCCGCTGGAACACACGGCAGATTGCACTGTGGGACCAGGTGGGACACTTTACAAGCAGGGTTTGTGTATACTCTGTGTGTGTGTGTGTGTGTGTGTGTCTGTCCATTAAATTCCTTAACTTCAGAACGGGCTGAGTCAATGGACATGGCCGGATGGGTTATAAATATAGGGAGTCCCTGATTCTAACGTTCTCACTCCACTGGAGGTCATTGTGGCTTGTATTCACAATGCCTGCAGAGCTCAGTGTATCTCTGACCCTCAGGAGGATCTGTCCATACCACTCATAGAGGAAGAAATAGATGGCCTGTCGGGGCTGCTCTTCCCGTTCTACGATGCAGACACACATATGCTCTATCTGGCAGGCAAGGTAAGCAGTACCACACACACACACACACACACACACACACAAATATGTGCAGAAATCCATCAATGTCAAATTACAAGGCTCTGTTAAAGTGTAACTATGATGCAACTTATGCATGTTGTATCACTCAGTGCATTATGGAGGTATGGATCAGGTATTTATCTCTGAGCTGAAAGATTGCATGCATGCAGTGTGTTTGGGAGCTTTTATTTGATTTTGACCTTCATTTACATATGGAAGTTCTTGCATACTAATGATCTGAGCTGAATAACATTTGGGGGTGTTGTCAGGGTGACGGCAACATCCGCTACTATGAGGTAACCACGGAGAAGCCTTACCTGCAGTATCTCATGGAGTTCAGATCCCCTACACCCCAGAAAGGACTCGGTAAGCTCAGATTGTTTGGGTTTGCAATGGTCCATCAAACACCAGACAGACAGCAACAGCACAAGCCAACATAAAAAAAAACAAAAAAAAACTATTACACCTTGAGTTTTACAAGTGTTCCTGTTTTGTCTGTTAGGTGTAATGCCAAAACTGGGCTTGGATGTGGGAGCGTGTGAAGTGTTTAGGTTCTATAAGCTGGTGACCCTGAAGGGACTGATTGAGCCCATCTCCATGATCGTGCCAAGGAGGGTGAGCAAAAGGCCAAAAACCAGGAGTTGAACCACACGTTAGCACCGGCAGCCCCTGCCGCCATTTAGGAAAGCAACTTATTTATATTTTCTACACAATGTTTGGGGGGAAAATGTGGAAATATGTGTGGGATTGTTAAGCATTTTCATTCTTTTGCGGAAGTTCTGTTTTCCCTCTTATATGTTGGCTAATTGTCAAGTAGGTTTCCTCCTATCATACAACAACAGGTGGTACCAGTATAAGAGGATGTGAGATAACACACAAACCTCCTCTGATAGATATGCAGCTTGTTGGTATATGTTAGTGATCTGCAGGTCAGCTAACCTCATGGATTTAGCCACATGGCCATGATGAAGGACTGAGTTGTAATAGGTTAAGAGGACCATGCAGCCTCTCTGTCTCAATGAAAATGCATTCAACTGGGTTACCTGGGCCCTTGGACCACACAGAGCACAGCTGCGATTCAAAGCTGAATAACTGGGGCCCACATCTGCTTTATTTTTAAACATAGGCTCTGCTTAACAGAATAAATCTCCCTACTCCTCTAAATGTGTGGGTATAATAGCCTGACACCTCACAGAGTTACAGGCCTTATCTAAGAAGTGTGATGGTTTTGCCTGTTTTCTTTATTAGTGCAGCAGAACAAGTGATAGCTATGTAATTACACAGACTCATAGGGCTGGTCTCACTCTTTACATGCAGAAAAGCTAATGTTAGGGTAATGCTCAGCACGCACACACACACACACACACACACACACACACACACACACACACACACACACACACACACACACACACATTCATCAGGGAGTGGTAGCCTGTCTTGTTACCAAAATGCTTCAGTAGCAAATAGATCCCCACCCCGCTGTGCTGAACTATCATCTACACTACGCCAGAGGTAAAATCATACACCAAAATATCTCTTTTGTTGAAGTCTCTCTTAGATTGTTTGTGTGTAAAATGGAACTTACACAAATAGTACACTAGATGTTCATCACTAGTGATTGTACTGTGTAGCACTGTAAAAAAAATTATCCCATTTAAAAAAGAGAATCATTCTCACATTGTGCTTTTTGCCTTAATATTAGGCCTGAGAACTTATGCAGGCGAGGTGTACCAATCCGCATGTGACAGTGAGGGCATGTTTAGAGTGAGTGTGTGCTGTTTGCAGTCAGAGACGTACCAGGAGGACATCTACCCCATGACTCCAGGAACAGAGCCAGCTCTCTCCGCTGACGAGTGGCTCAGTGGTACTGACCGAGGTAAAATACTTGTGCTCGATTACAGTTGCAGAACGCCCAAGTTCACCCACCATGACTTCCAGGTAGCAGAAGCAATTAGTATGTCCTTTTAGATTGACTCTCATTTTTTCAGTGTTTAAAAAACACAGGGCACCTTATTTAATTTTTAAATTATCATCTTTCTTTTCATTATATAAGTAGTGCAGGATATTGACAAACGTGCGCTTTGAACCAACTCTGAAATGACTAGGCCTAGCGAGTCGAAGTGTGAGCAGAAACTTGTTGTGTATATGTGGCCACAGGTCCGGTACTCACGTCTCTGAAAGAGGGCTACAGCAGACCCAGCAAGCTGGTCTTCAAAGCCCCGGTGAAGGAGAAGAAGAGCGTGGTGGTTAACGGCATCGATCTACTGGAAAATGTGCCTCCCCGCACCGAGAATGAGGTGCCTGCCGTTCTCAAGCAGGGAATTAACAGGGCTGGGTGCTGTTCCGTAATGAAGAGCCGATTTAACCGCAGAATGTGGGAGTGTGTGTGATGTAAAGTAGCCCTGTGTGGGTTATGGCTGTGCAGCATAGTTCTACGTTTTTTTTTTCTTCTTTCTTTTATTCAGATTTTTAATGTAGACAGCTGTGTGTGTGTGTGTGTGTGCGTGAGTGTGAGAGAGAGAGAGAGAGAGAGAGAGAGAGAGAGAGAAATTACCCTGTTCTCCCCTCTGCAGCTCTTGCGGATGTTCTTTAGGCAGCAGGACGAGCTGAGGCGGCTGAAAGACGAGCTGGCTCAGAAGGATGTTCGAATCCGACAGCTGGAGCTGGAGCTCAATAACCTGCGAAACAGTCCCAGCAACAGCAACAGCAACAGCGCCGGCAGCCTGTGACCCGTATCCCAGCTGACGCTTTTTGTTTTTTTGTGTTTTTTGCTTGTAAAGTAACTGGCACCGGAGGCCGGCACTGCTGAAGCTCCCCAGTATCTGTCGCCGCGGTCCCACAAGGCCAAGTGTTTGTTCCCACTAGGACAGGTGACCCTCCCTGACCCCAACGGCCAATGTCTTTGCTGCTGTGTCAGCGAGGGACTAACATGGGCCATTGATCCGCTGCCCTCTCCCTCAAACCTCTGAGCACCTGTAGCCCGTGCTGACTGCCATGCACTTGGTGCTAGGGGGTCCACCTAAGGCTCGTGCATATACCAGTACATTTGCAGAGGGAAAGTAGTTGAAAGGGACATGACATTCTGTAAAATACCTGCAAAGGGCTTGTGTTTCTCCTCCTGCTCTTTATACATTCTCTGTTAATTGCATTTTCTCATTTTCACAAATGCCTTCTGAATCGTGCTCTCTTTCTCCTGTTTCTTCTTTCTTGTAAAGGTGTTGGTTTTCAGACCTACATTAGATTAGAATGGCTTCTACACATTATTTAGTACAAGCCATCGACTGTGTAACTGCCAGTTTTGGCATTTCCTCATTAAGAATTCATAACCCTAATAATTTATTTTGTTACATAGTTATCCCCCATTAGTCTTTCTGAATAATTAATGCTCTCCTTTACAACCATGGATGTAGTGACAGAGATCAAGAGCTAATCAGCCAAATAGACGTGTCATCATTTTTGCCATAACATTTTAAAGGCACAATAAGTGTGTGTATACATATGCGCACTCAGCGGCCTCTTTATTAGAAACACTCTTAGAAACCACCTGCAGCTGTGGAATTATATCCCGTAATCTTCAAGTGCAATTTGCATAAGCCATCCTCTAGCCCTTCACTAACAGTCAGCTTTACCACAGGACTGTTGTTGGATATTTGCTGTGCTTAATACACCCCTCAGTGTTAACGCTGTGTTGTTCGTAACAAAGGTTTCTAATAAAGTGGGTGGTCAGTGTTGCTAGTACATTGTTGTTCGGTAGGGACATGAAATCCCACATAGGCTGACAAACGTCTCATCTGATTCTGAGTGCTGAGTTTATTTAGAAAACTTGGAATCTACTTCCCCATGTGCTATTGAGACAAGATAAAGAGGAACTGACCCATGAACTGCATCTCTCAAAATTGCACATCTAAATTAGTTTTTGATTAGAAGTTCATGCATGTTTGTCATTGCAGGCTATGCAGTTTACGCAGACTACATTACACAATAACCCAAACTCAGAATACAGCCCGCATCATGTTAATTACCCAAGTCCTGACCTTCATGAAGTGATTGCTTTCTTATGCAAATGAACACAAGCCACCTACTATGAAAAGCATGAACGGTAAAGTCCCTTAATGAAACCCAGCAATGACAGAAGTAGTAATAAGAGGAAGGCAGAGTTTAATTCAGACTGGTAGGTGGAATTCTTGTGCTTAGGTGTCATTCAGTTTGCTAAGGGTGCATAGAACAGAAACCAGCAAGTTCAAGAGAGGATGAGAAAAGGCCATTTTCCCCCCCATGCTGCACCAAAATCAGATAATGTTCAGCAAGAAAACCATTTTATTGATTCCCTTGTATATTTATAAAGTGCCCAGTGCACCTGAATTACAAACTACATCATCTCTTATTTTGAACCTGTTTGATGCAAAGAAAAGTGAGACTGTTTCCAGAAAAAAAAGATGATAGAATCATTGATACATTTTTACTTTAGAGGAAGTAAACTGAAGCAAGTGTGGCACTGTTTTTAAGATTGCTTGAACACACAGCCTTACAATTCCCAATTCACTTGTACTAAAACTGGACCTATTCACTAACAGTGTAAGTGATTAATATACATATTTTTAACCAGGGCAACTTTGAGATCTTTATATTATTTTATGAAGGAGTCATGCATACCAATGTACCTTTCAGACCCTCTCATATCTGGGTAATAAACTGCAGTATATTGTGAAAAATGTCCTAAAATTGAGAGAAGAATTAACTGTCTTTATTCATCGCATTTTATGTTTATACAATGCCGTATTTGATTTTTTTTTCTCCATGTGAACTATAAGAAAAAAAAAAAAAAAAAAAAAAAATCGGGATTTCTGATCTGTTTACCGTTCACGTAAATAAGGGTTATGTACAAAACAGGCCGCGGACGTTCCTGTTATCTTTGACATTATCAGCAAAACTTCAGGACTGTTACAAGACCCATCCTCAAGCAAACTATTTGCCAACATGGCTAGCCACTGGTTGAACCAGTATAAAAACAAATATATTTCTGATGGGCCTGCTCACTGAACAATGTGTCAAGTGTGTGACTGAGCTGTTCACTTCATCTAATAATCTGTTAACTGTTACCACATCTATAGCTTCAAGCCCCTGGACCACCTCAATACTCAGAAAACAGAATGGCCAACTCCTGTAGACTGGGTGTATGTGACATTCTTGCTGTTAATTAGAAACAGAAGACCTTGAGCTTCCATCTATATATAAAATGATTTGTCTTCAGGTCTCAATGATCTATCTTTGAGATGTGGGATTAGGTCTTCTTGAAGCTTAGACTGAATATGAAATACAAATGTCACAACACCCAGAGATGCAGACTGACTGAAAAGTCTAGAAAGTAATCTTTGAGTGACACCACAGCAAGCGTTCTATTCATAGATGGAACAGAGACGGGAAATGATTTGCAGACTTGATGTACCTAGTCTCTCCACTAGGTGACATCCGCATCAACCAGTTTTAACACTTCAATGTATCTATGCCTCCAAAGAAGACTGGCAGAATTACTCAAATAATTATACCAACATCATTTTGTCAAACACCCTCTTATTAAGTGCAAGATACTAGCCTCACATTTGACACAATTTAATGGGGGGTGGGGGAGATGACAAAGGGTCACACACCACGTAATATCAGGATGGTTGCGTGCAACCTCATCTTGGAGGACACGTGGACATTGAAAGGACTCCACCCAGGAGAAAAACATGCAACAGTCCCGCGTTCAGACAAGTTGGGAATCCTTCACGCATACTGTCTCAAAGGCACCTAAAAATAGGCCAGTTTCAACAAGAATGCTGAATTCTCTCTCAGTCACATCTAAATGTTTTCATTTTAATAGTAAAAACAAAAATGTATAATTTAGAACCACCAAATACAGCTCAGAATGCCTTCAGTTTAAATAATTTTGATAGTCTCTGAATATTTACAAAAATATCCAGACAAACGGAAAAAGAAAAAAAAAAAAAAAAAAAAAAATCACAAAAAAATACAAGCTAATTTCCTTTCCCTGAGCTTACAATTACAATTTCAATGAGAGACTGATTTCGATGAAAACTCTAAAACTCAGTGGTGAAACCATATACACTTATATTCATACATCAAATAAATGGGGTAACTAATTACCTGTATGGATAAAAATCACATGCTTAGAGGTCGTCTCACTGTGAACATGAGATCAATACATTCTGTTTGATCACTGATTACCAAAATTATGTTGCAGCTGCTTGTTTTCATTTATTTTATTACAGTTAAAGGTTACAACTGAGATTAATTGTGAAAATGTCTGCCATTATCAAAGGGAATAGAAAAAAATATATTTGGTCATTATTTACAAAGAACACGAAACCTCTGAACTATCCACGCAAGAAGGAGAAGGTTTTGGAATCATTTGACAAGGGCAGACATTCAGCCTAAACATTAAAAAATAAAAGTCACATTGTGAGGTTGCACTGTGCATGTTCAACCAGATGTTCCGACATCTCCCCCTGTCTAAACGGCACGTCACATGATGAGGACGACAATAATAAAAAGAGACGCAATGTACACAAATAAAAGACGTGATAAAAAAGTGGGTAAGAAAACGCTCGCTCTTTAAATCCAGTAGTCAACTTTAAAATAGAGCCAGACATGCCATTTTAAAAGGTTTTTGGTATTTTTTTGTCTTTTAAATACATAAGTCATACCCAGCAATCTGTGTAAGCATTTAGGCATCAACAGTAAATAGAAACTAAAAATTACAAAGAGCAAAATCATTTTTTTGACAATAGGAAATTTCCACTACTGTGTTGCCAGCCATCTGTAGAGGTTTTGGATAAAGTGAAGGGGTTAATTCCATTAAAAACAAAACAAACCTGAAAACAAACAAACAAACAAAAAAAAACAACAACCCTAAATTTTAAACTGTGTCCTTTTCTGTGTACTAACCCACCCCTGCCATTCACATTCCCCCCATACCACTGCAGAAGGACTTTAGGACATAGAAATGGAGGGTTAAAACAGTCAGATCACAAAGGTGACCCAAGAGTGCATATTCAGTCATCATCTTCCTCTCCTTCATCCCACTCCCTTTTCCTCTTCTGACCCCGCTCCTCCTCTGGAGCAAACAAGAGCAAAAAGCTTCCATTAGTTCCTTGTATAAAAGGACATTTTTTATATACATTTTACACACATACGTATGTGTAAGCAGGACCCCTGTCTGATGCAGCCTGCCAATCTGGAAACCTTAATTTACTACAGTACACTAGAGTTAGAGTTACTCACCTGGAATCTTACATTACCCCATAAGAGGAAATATGCTAGTTTAACTACCAAAGGCTTTCAGCACTTAAGTCTCGAGCCTGTCTAGATCCTTATGCTGAATTCTGGTTGTCCTCACAGCCTCAATTCATTCTCAGTGAAGGCTAAACCCATCTCCTCAAAAATCAGCTCATTTCAGCTCAACTTACCATAGTCCTCCTCCTCCTCAACTTCCCCATCATTTAAGTCTTCTTCCTCCTCCTCCTAGGTTGGGAAGAAATGTTCTGTCTGAAAAAATCCTCCGTATTCCACTTCATTTATTAATTTCATTGCTTTTCCCTTTAGATCATTTAACATAACCGATGACGCTATTATGCCATCACGCATTCACAAAATTCCCCATGTTTGGTTTATGAAGAGTTGTACATCTGTATGCAATATTAACCTCTCCACTGATGTCTTCTTCCTCTTCCTCTTCTCCTTCCTCCTCATCCTCATCTTCACCTTCTTCATCTTCATCTTCTGGAGCTGCATCTTCATCACCCTCCTCCTCTTCTACTTCTGTGGACAAAAAACAAACATTCATCCATCATAAAGGATCAGTGACAGCTGTAATTCACGTAAACCTGCTATAAAAAAAAAAAAAAAATCAAACTGGCAAAAGTACCTTCTCTCAATGTGTATATAGATGCATTTCATAACCTCAGTCTCATATACTGACAGATGTTTGAGACATTGAACAATGCTGTGAAATAAAATGATCAAATCAGTACCATCATCTTCATCATCATCATCATCCAGCCCGACGTAGGCTTCTGCATCAGAGTCAGGTGCCTCTTTATCCTCTTTGTCATAGCCATCAAGATACGTCAACTGAGGCAGCAACTTAAAGACGTTTTCTCTGTAGTCATTCAGGTTTGTCACCTCACAGTTGAACAAATCTAAACTTTTTAGGCTTTCCAATTTTTTCTGTTGAAGCACAAAACAAGCGATACCATAACCAAAAGATCAGGGAGACCAACATCTATTCAAATACAACACCTGTATACAAAATGTACCTTTATTACACTCCATGTAAAGAATTAAAATAATGTCAAATGGCTTGTCTCAAAAATAGCGTAACACTGATTAAACTGCACGACTTTAATACACTTCACCTTTACACTTCTGTGAATCACCAGACCTTATTCTGGAGCATTTTTCTGCCCAATTAAAAAAACCACTCTTTTCTTTACAACACAATACTTAGATTCTTCTCATATTCTCACATTTCTCATATTTAAAAACTTAATTGGTTATGCTGTGGATTCGAAAATCCATCCAAGTTCTTTCAAATGATAATTTCCCCATCAAGACATTTTTCCACCAGAAGAGTCCTAATGCCAGACAGGGGACTTGTCATATGGCCTTTTCATTCAGGTCCTGAGTCTAATTTCATACGGGATGAGTGCGCAGGACCATGCAGGTCTTGGAGAGGTCAACTATCATTTTGGTGTAGCAAACAGATCAGGGTTGTGAATCACTTTGCCATTACCACCGATTCTGAAGCCACCGAGTACTATTGCTGGTTTCCATGACAGGGTAATGCCTCCACATGTAAACTCACCAGGGGTTCAATGGTGCTGAGGTCTTTGATTTTGTTACCGCTGAGGTTTAGATGAGTGAGGTTAGGACATTTCTCTGCCAGGACTTCCAAACCACCTGAGATTCTGTTATCGCTGAGCTCCAGCTATTGTAAAAATGCATGCCCAAATTAAAAATATTTAAATAAATATTTAGAAAACAACAAGTGTGCAGATACAGAAGAGAAATATTTTTAAATGTTTATACCTTTTTGAGTTTGTTGAGCTTGGGCAAGTTGGCGACTGATGTTAGGCCTACATTGATTGTGCTTAAAAATTCCAGTTCCTTAAAATCTTCTGTGAGGCCCTCAATTTTGCCATCATTTGACCGACAGTTGTCGAGTACAAGTTCTTTCACCTAATAAAAAAAAAAAAGACGTGAGGAATGAGTACGGGGATAAAACCATGTGATCCACTGAGCTCCGGCAGGATATGTGCGAGTCTTCACCGCAACTCCCAACCAGCCAGGAGCGCGTTGTGTAGACTAGCCTTTTGGTTCGTATTGCAAGCTTAAAATTGAGTCACATCACCGCCTTTACCAGCTTTTGACTCAGAGTGTAGCTTGCTCGGATGACTGCGAATGTTTCCTTTAACAAGATTAATGACCTCTTCACCTAGCGTCATTGAATTCTTTACAAACTTGGGTCGCATTAAATAGCCCAACATGTTTTAATCGTTCGGAGACTTAAGGAAACGATTGCAAATGAACAGAGCAGCCCGTGCCTTCGCTCTGTGCACCTGTGAATCTGAACACTTGCGTTAACACGGGAGGGGGAAATAACACATCGAATACGTAGGCTGTACGACCTGGGTGCAATGAGCTCGCTGCTGGCAGTGCCGCATGCCGGCTGCAGCCATGAGCAGGTTTTTAAACTATGCCCGAACATCCAACGTAGCTGCTAAAACACACAACACATCATTCGCCCTCCACTACGGTTTCCCCACACAACAAAATGGCTGACTCCGCAACAAGCAGCGCGAACTCGCTCCTAGCGGCTGTGTTTTAAATAAACGATTACGCGCAATAAGGAGAAAGGCAAAAAGGGGGTGCACACGGGACATGTTACGAATTACTCAAATCGAGGTACATTGTCCTGGAAGCCCTAAGACACGAGGATTCGTACACGGAGCAAAGAATTCAGGAGTAGGAGGGGCAGGTAACGCATGATCGCCTAATGCTACGAAGCCGATCCATATGCGTGCGGATTTTGCTGACGCGCAATTAAAGAGAATTTCGGCAAATATGAATCGTTCCGACTTTTAATCGACAACAGACCGTGTTCAAAGATCGCGTAGGTCATGGCGATGGTACATTACTCGATTCTACTGTGTGCCTTTGTTGCTGGTTAAAATGGCGGCTTGTCCTAGATGTGGGAACTGGAGCAGCGCCGCTCCGAGTTGCGGCCAACGAACAAACAGTCAGCCCCGTGGAAATAACACGCACACACGCGTCCGAAAAGATCTACATCCAATTCGTCTTGGTTTTAGCCCGGACGTGGTGGGGAAATTGTTATTGTGGTGCAACAACGTTTACAAGCGAAGGAAATGCTGGTTTTGGATGTACAAGAAGGGGCAATGTCACACTAGCAGGGACTTTGGTAATGTTCCATCGGACTAATGTGGAACGCAGCGTACACTTCGTACAACACCTACAGCCTAGACTATACCAAAGCTATGAAGGTTATTAAGAGTGGTGCTTTGATCCTTACATCTTTGCAATCGATGTCGTCGACATAATGCAGTTTTAATTGCGTTTGGGCGTCTTTACGCAACTAGATATGCGATGACACGATTCTGGTCTCCACCGAAAATTGACTCGCGTGGTTGCTAATACACTCAACATCACACACAAGACGAAGCGCATTCAACAAAAACACAGATTCCCCCCCCCCCCCAAAAAAATAAAATAAAAAACCCTATACAATGTTTCATTTGAGGATTTTGGTCGACTTGTAGGACACCCAAAAATAATTACAACGGTTTCAGAAAATCAGTTGACTGATCGAGTCGTTATACGCTGTCAGTCAAATGTCTGCACAGCAATTCAAATTTGTCCCACAAGTTACTCAACTTGCCAGGTGACCACAGGGACGGTCAAGTATTGGTGTAGATTTTGAGACGAAAAAGCAAAGGTTTGAATTTACGCCACTTTCGCACCCATAAGGATGCAAAGGAAAAGGGCGCGTTCGGGGCTACAAAGTTACAAATATGGCTTCTCATAGAGCTTCCCTTGTTTATACACTGGCTACATAATGCGCGTTACTGTTATAGCTCCGCGTAAGAGCATCGATCAAACCCCTCGGAAAGTTCAGGAAACAAACAAAACTGGGAAACTTACAGTCCATATGCAAAGCCAACGAGCCGAACATAAGAGCCGTAGCTCCGTAACGAAGTCACCGCAAACTTTTCATTCAAGACATCAACTTGACGCGTGCACGTCTACCGCTGTCCGTTTACCTATAGGACATATTCTACCTATATATTAAAAAATACCCACTCAGTAATCACAAATGAGCTTACGTCTGACGGCGTTCGGTTACGCAACTCCAGGTGAATTCTCTTCTTCATATCCATCTTGGGGGTTTTTCAAATGACGGATTTACTCAAAGGGCGCAGTTAGACTTGGAGTCTTGCTGCACATTCAGCTATAGCCCCTTTACAAACTAGAGCTGCGAGTCTGCCAAACTTGATGCCTCAGGAGGTGGGAGTTGGGTGTGGGATTGTCGTCACCACGGGCCAATAGCAAACACCCGATAAAAAGCGAAAAGACCTAGAGCAAGCCGGACGACCAATAAACGCCAGACCTGAAACTGGGTGGGGTTACAGGGAGGGTTTGGTTGATCCTGCGAGTCTGTTTTAGGGTGACGGGTGACATCTATGCGATAAAATCATCCAAAGTGTTGAAGGCGCCAGGGACTAACTAAACGAAGACGTAGTTATATCTGTGTAAGTAATACAGCCTCACTGAGGTCCGAGACAGCACAGCTAAACGAATCTGAATATAAACGGAATGATCGCATCGTAATGTTGACTAAAGACACATTCAAGTCTGTTCTGTGCCGGGGATATTTACGATATGATACCTTGCCATACGTACGTTACCAACTGATTTCCAACAGTCAACAACAGTGTTTATACTGTTATAGCCTACATCACATCGTCAGGATAAATGGACCTCTCCATTTTGAAAGTCGATCCACAAGGCTGTGCGCAACGATGACCACCACTTTACTATCTCGCACCAATTCTAATGAATTACGCGGCAAAACAAACAAAAAACACCAGCATTGTTCTGTTCAGTGCTACGACAGTGTCACACGTTACAAACCAGGACGGGATTAATCCCAGACTAAAAATCTGTAATTATTTCAACGAAGTATTAAAGTTGTGATTAAACTTAAAAAAAATGTAAAAATAAATAAAAATAAAAATAAAGAAATAAATCAACCGGGTAAATTAACAAGCGGACAAATCAACGAGGTAAAAACGCAAGTGCGTCCACAGGGATGGATGCACTCGTTGCAGTGCAACATTTTAAATAACCTAGAAAACTTTGCACGACTGCCCGCGCGCGAGGCCTCCTGCACCCGATTATTACACCATGTTGTTCTTTGTCATTGGCGCGTGCTCTTGGTGCCATTGTGCAGCCCTTCGTCCTGTTTAAAAACAGCTCATCGCACGCAGCCGACTGCCACACAGCACACCCCAACCAAGGGCTCCTGCTCATCGCCACCAAGTTCAAACCGCCCAATAACGTTTTAGGGGCAACGTTTACTTCCGTATCGGCCATTGTTAGTGTTGGAGAAGGGAAGAAAAAAAACCCCCTCAAAAAACAAGGTCACCTGACAAGTGCTCGGCGCCATCTTGATAGCAAAATACAACACATTCAAATAATTCTAATACCATTTATTGACGCTTAAAACGAGCAAAAAGTAATAGACTTTACCTATAATTGTGCTGATTTCTGTGTGTCGCTCCGCTACCCGTTAGAAAAAACGGTAGAGTAACTGCTTGGCGCATGATTGTTTTCACAAATGCACCGGCTGGGTTGCTGGTTGAAAGAGCGCATTTCACTGGCGACTCTGTCGTTTTTATCATGTTTTTTTCGAATTCAGTTCACACCGGGACATTTGGCCCTTGAAGCAAAGAAAAACGTCGTCTTCTCTCGCCACCTGGCCACTTATTCCAGCCCGCGCAAGCAGGCTAATCTCAAGCTCTTTCGAGTACTTGCGCATTAGTGGAGCCCATTTTCCCTCTGGGTGTGTCTCGCTCGTTGTCTGAGCGCCCTTGCTTGCAGCACTGCATCAGCTGTGGCTTGCAGTCTGCGTGCACGGCGTGCGCAGAGCTAGAACGTTTTCGCACAGCACGATTTGTGGCAGGCGAGAGTCTGTCTCCTGTGTGCCCCGCCGACTGACCGCTTTTAGTTTCGTCATTTGCTCATTGTCGTCAAGAATAAATTTGGACATTGCTCAAAATATACAAGTTACATAAACTTGTGTTGTGAAAAGTGCAAAACATACGGCACTGTTGCCTTTTCTCGGGGATGATGAGACTTAACTGTAAATACGGCAAACGTCATATAAGACCCGTTTGTCATCAAGCATCACAAAAACACATTTGTAAGTGTGACCTACAAATGCAAAAAGTTTTGACTGAAAAGCCTTCTTACTCCAGAAGCACCTACACAACATTTGCATCTGCAGAAGCGCTGAGTGATGCAAAGGATTTCCTAATGACGTGTCACCATAAACGATGACAGCGATTCATCGAGCGCAATAACTTAGAAGTGCTACCCCACGCTGCAATGTAAAACATGAGGTTTCACATTTGATGTTTTCAGGATATTTTTAATTAGCCTAATTTTCTTAGAAATTGTACATCCATTTAATATTTAATGTATAACATTAAAGACGTGCTATATGATGCATGTACACACCTTTGAGATTGCCGCCTTTGAAAACCCCAGCAACTCTAACGTCTTCGTCATACTTAGGCCCGCCCTCCTGGCACCCACGACCATCCCCTTTTCAAAGTCCGTTAGATCACGCTTTAAGCCCATTCTCTGTAATCCGTTCACATGCAAAGCAAGTGGGGAAATGGTTACTATTGCATGCACCTTTTTATGTAGTTACACATATATAGAAAGGGGGGACCCACTTGTACAGGAAAGGCGTTTTTATTTTTCTGGTTACTGAGTGTGTATGAAATAAACATAAATAACAACTTGTGTGTAGTCACGTTGGCTTTAAGCTTTTGCTGTAAGGATGCATAGCGTACCATTGCGTATGCTGCATCAAATAATAAAAAAAAAACCTGCCAGAGTTCGACTTGGCTGCATCCTGCAAGCACAACAGAATGCAAGACGTATCTGTTAGGATACACCACCCCCTTGTGGTCGTACTGTAGTGTAACATGTCTGTAGGACGAACAATTTGTATGCTGACATAAATAAACTGCTTCCATTGTAGTCATTTTGTTTATTTACTATATTTTCAGCTAGCTTTGTTATTATGTCATTTTAATATACAAGTTACACAAAATGTAAACAATAATGACCTAGTGCAACAGCACTTTTAAATCTGTGTTTTTACTTAAATTATTTAAAATAAAGCTTTTCATACTCTCAGAGGTAAGATGGGGTCATTTACTTCCTAAATAGCCTTTGTTTTGTCTAAGATATTGTTACACTCCTGGAGTGCTGCAGTGTGCTCCTGGTCCAGTTCAGGATTTGGGGCTGTCTGTGCACCTCGTTGCTGGCCCGCCCCTCATTGAGTGATTGCTGGGATTGCTGTGGCTTATATAAGGACCCTGCTGCCGGAAGACGGTGGTTTGTCCAAGCTCCTTTTTTTTTTTTTTTTTTTTGCATTAGTGAGTTGCTGTATGAATTGTGAGTTTGGAATCTTTGCTGTGATTACCTTGTCTTGATATCCATAGTTAGCTTGTGTATGTGTAGAGCTGTATGTTAGTGTTCCCTGTGTTTTGTTTGATTGTGAGCCCTGTGATACATGAAAGGTTTATGTATAGTTATTGATTGTAGGGAGTGGTGCCTGTTGGTTTGGGGTTATTGTCTGTTTATTGTCAGGGAGTTAGTGTGGGTTTGTATTTTACTTTTGTCCTGTAAAGTATAGTTAGTTGTGGTGTTGGCAATTAACCACTCCTGAAGTTATTCAGTGTTTGTATATGTGTCTTTGTTCAGCACTTAAATACACAAATCTTCACCTCATCTACCATTTTAGTCCAGTGATAAATCTTTCCACCTACCATCCTGCTACCAGTCTTTCCCAGTGCTGTTGCAACCTCAACACCTAGACAGGGTTATAACATCTAAAATAACCATTATTTTATGTAGAAAAAGTAACCCTCCATGAGACCTATACATGATGTGGTCTAAGCTGCTTCCATGGCACTTTAAAAACTACTACTAGTTTAGTTTAACTTTTAACTAGAAAGCTGACTACTAGAGTCTTTCCTGTGTCTGGTTTCCGTGACTAAACACACACAAACTAGACCAGGACAACCAGAATTCAGCATAAGGATCTACACAAGCTCAAGCTTTAAGTGCCTGAAGCCTTTTAGTTAAACTAGCATAATTCCACTTATAGGATAATGTAAGATTCCAGGTGAGTAATTCTTGTGTACTGTAGAAAATTAAGGTTTCCAGCGAGGCAGGATGTTTCAGACAGAGGTCCTTCATGTGTATGTGTGTATATATATATATATATATATATATATATATGCATGCGCACACACACGTTCACTAACTGGTACTAGCTCAATCATCTATCTCCTGTTAGAGACGAGACTGTGGATGGGATGCAATTAGTGTTCAGTGTCTGTTGGGGGATGTTGAAGTCCCTCTAAGGGGAAGGGTATGATTAATTCCACTTTGGGTCATATGTGAAGCTCTAGTCAGTTAATTAAGCAGCAGGATGATGGGTTCCAGCCATACTAATATTGGAGAGATCCTAAAAAGTGAAGTTGTCCATGATTGATTTTGCTGGGCCACTAACATCTGAAGTCAGATGCGTGACATTGAGCCCTTCCTTTAGTCTCATTGTGAGAGAGAGAGAGAGAGAGAATTCAAGCCCAATTCCAAGGGGAACAGAGTTCCCCTTGTAGAAGTAGAAGTGCAAGGTATTCAGTACTCAGACATGGCCAAGGTGAGGAAGGCTGAAACCCGACCACCACTGAACAAGACGCATAAGGTGAAACATGAAGATTGAGCCAAGAAAAATCTTTTCAAAGGTTTTATGGACTGATGAGATGAGTGACTTTTGATGGACCAGCTGGATGGGCCCATGGCTGGATCAGTAATGGACACAGAGCTCCACTTCGACTCAGATGCCAGGAAGGGGGAGGTGGGGTATTGCTATGGGTGGGTATTATTGAAGATGAGCTAATTGGACCTTTTCTGGTTGAAGATGGACTTAAACTCAACTCCCAAACCTATTGTCAGTTTTTAGGCGACATTTCTCCAAGCAGTGGTACAGGAAAAAGGTCTGCATCTTTCAGGAAGACCATGATTTTTATGCAGAGCAATGCTGAATCACATGTATGGAAGTACTCCACTGCATGGCTACGCAGTAAAGGCCTTGGAGCTGAAAGAATAATGACATGGCTCCCTTCCTCACCTGACCTAAATCTATTGAGAACTTGTGGGCCCTTCTTATATGGGAGATTTACGGTGAAGAACAGTGCAGCTCTCTGAGCGGCGTCTGGGAGGCCGCGGTTGCTGCTGCACAAAAAGTTGATTGTTAACAGAATAAGAAGCGGACACTCCATGAATGGAAGGCTTATGACTGTTATTGAAAAGAAGCGGGGCTATATTGGTCACTTTTTTGAAATGTCAATGTTTGTGTAAATTGAGTTTTGTTTATTATTCTCGCGTTAGATGGAAAAACAAGTGCGATGCAAAATTTTCTGTTTTTCATTTAGTTGTATAATAATTCTGCACACAGAGATATTCTCCTAAGAAAGCCAAAACCTTGTTTTTACTTCCTTAAATATTCAGGTTTGAAGTTTATTAGCGTTTTGAATTGACAGAGAGCACTGTAGTTGTTCAATAATAAAATGAATACCCAAAAATACAACTTGCCTACTTTTAGGGTCTTCCATGATAAACAGGTCTGTTCATCAACGGACAAACACGATCCGTTAATACCCTTATGATAAAAAGTACCAGAGTATCAGGAACCCTGCACAGAAGAGGGTTACTGGGACCTACCTCTGGAGTCACGGCTGGGGGTAGTATTTGCTGGCAAATCCCTGGTGGATAGGCATAGCCCATGCAACCCAGTTAGGCTCAGCATAAAGAGGAAGATGTGGGTGCAAGGGTGTGTGTCATGCCTTTCAGGAAAAGGGCCCTAGTGGTTACAGACCTTGGCAGTAGAAACTGGCTCTTAATGCAAGATCTGGAATATGAGGTTAAGAGATATAGTTAAGATATAGTTGGGCTCAGCTCTGTGCAGTGTGGATTCTGGAATCAAACACCTCGATAGTCTGTAGACTCTCAGGAGTTGTCCATGGGGTGAGGTGCCAGGTGGGTGTGGGGAAAATTCCCCAGATGCTGACCCAGTTGGTGTTTGTCCCAGTTGAGGGTCGCTTCAGTGTGACCTATTGTTGCAAAGAGGAAAACTAAGTTGTGTACACAAATGTGCCCAACAGCAGTGAAGTGTATTCACTCTTCTTAGAGAAAGCGAGTGGAATTCTGGAAAGTGTTCCAAGCACGGACTCTTTTGGAGAGCCTGCCAAATCTGAACGCAGGTGGTGAGATTATTGGATTTCTGTGTTAGCCATGGTTTGTCCATAGCAAACATCATGTTCACACACAAGATTGCCCATAAGTGTAATTGGTACCAGAGCACCTTGGGCCAAAGGTCCATATGTTTTGAACACTAATGTGAAGAGAAGTACTAAATTGTCAACTGATCACTGTCTGTTGGTGAGTTGATTCAGATGGTGGGGAAAACTGCCAAGTAGACATGGAGGTCCAAACATGCAGTGAGGGTATGCTGGCCAGAGGACTCTGGAATTATTTCAAGAAACTCTGTGACAGCTCAGGAGGGGAAGGAAGGACATTATCTAAGCTGAGCTCAGCAAGGTTGATGAAGCTATGAACTCAGCCAAGGATATCGTTGGGCATTGGAAAGAACACTGAGGCACTCCTTAACCTGAAAAACATTCTTCCTGTCCAGGAGGTTACACCAGAGTTTACTAGGGGTTCAAATGCCATCTCCCAGTTTGAGGTCACTTAAGTAGTTGGAAGGTTCCTCAGTGGCAAGGCACCAGGGGTGGATGAGATTCACCCAGAATTGCAGAAGGCCCTGGATGTTGGGAGGCTGTCTTGGCTGACATGCCTCTACAATATCTCATAGGCCTCAGGAACAATACCTGTAGAAATTAGGGTGTTTGTCCCCATTTTTAAGAAATGTGTCTAGAGAGTATGTGCAAACTACAGAAGGGTCATACTTCCCAGCCCCCCTGGGAAAGCAGATTTCATCTGATTGTCAAGCCTCAGATTGAGGAGGAACCATGTAGAATCCATCCTGTCTGTAGAATGGTGGACGAGCTCTTTACTCCAGATAGTTTAGGGGGCATGGAAGTGCACATGTGTTTTGTTTATCTGGAGAAGACATAGAACAGTGTCCCCAGAAATGTCGTGTGGGAGGTACGGAGTGTCAGGACCGATAAAGTGGGCCATGCAGTGCTTGTATTGTCAGAGTGAGAGCTGTGACCATGTTCTTGGCATTAAGACAAGCTTGTTCAGTGTAGGCGTTAGACTCTACCAAAAGTGCACCTTTCTTCCTTTCTGTTTGTGGTATTCATGGACAGGATTGCAAAGCATAGCCAAGGAAATGTAGAAACCAGTTAGTATAAGACTGAAAGCATGTGTTTGTAGTCATATGAATAAACAGAAACAAAACTACACTTATGATCAGTTCCACGCTACGATATTTATTTAAATTAAATTGCATTACACAGCACCTAGAAGATTCAGACATAAACGTCAATGGGCTAAAAATACATAATTTTTTTTGTAGCTGCTGTACCAATAGGCCTTTACCAGTAGGGGTCAGTGTCACACTCTCTGTCTGTTTGAGGTTGTTTTAAACTAATGCACTAAGTCATGGGTACTTTATCATTATTTCTACTCACTATGGACTCTCTATTCGTACACCCTCCAACTAATAAATCCCTCCCAACGGAAAGCATTATTCTAATGGAACTTTTAATATGCTGCTCTCCAATTACATTTTCCTTTGTGCCAAATGCTGTGTGCACACAAACCGCTTCCTCCCATAGCTGGAGGAACAGGGAAAATGTCAGGGGTTTGGACACAGGAGAGTTGGATAAAGGGGCGAGGGGTGTGGAGAGAAAGAGAGAGGGGTACTCCGAAATTGAATGGCTTGCTCAGCGCGGCCGTGAGGTCTAGCACTTTTTGTCTAACAAAGTTTCTATTCAAAATGTAAGAACATAAAAAATTATTTTAGAATCTTAAGATTCTCTTGGCTTCTTTAAATATTGTAAGATAAGCATAATCGAGACCGATAGATCGATCGATCAAATTTCTATTTCTAGTAATGTAGCTGTGATCAGCTGCAATAACATTTCTCATGACCTCTGCATATCTATATGTTTTCCAATGGGTTTCTAGGTTGTCAGTTTTCCCATTACTCCTCTGTTGGGAACTTTCTCTTTACTGTTTTATTATTTCACTTGCTACCCATAGAGGGAATGATTTATACTAGTAACTGTAAGAAAGAAAAGATCCATGATCTCTCTCTATCTCTCGCTCTCTCTCTCTCTCCCTCTCTCCTTTCCTTTCCTGTTCTCCTTGTCCCTTTAGAGTGGGACATACAGAGTTAGCCTTTCCCCAACATAGCCTCATGGGTGGTTCTGATGAGTTACTGCACATAACTGGTGAACATTAGTGAGAGCTGGGTGCACAACAATAGCTGATGGTGTAAGATTTGATGTGGGGCTTGAACAAGCATATTGTGAATTTTCATACTTCCCCAGGATCTCGCACATTGAACAAATGAGTTTAAATGCTTACATGGTAGCAGTCAAAACCCTCTAAATCCTACTTTAAAGCAATAGTCACTCTATGACAAAGGCATGTGCTTTGATCTACAACAAGCTATACTTCACCTGTAGTTCCATTAAAACTCTTAAGAAGAAATGTCTTATATTTATGAATAGTCTATATGTCACACATGAACCAAATTACTCTACTGTTTGTGCTATGGGTCCGCAGAGAGGAAGGGCCTATTATTTTTGCATGTATGTACTAAATTATTTTTCTGAAGGGTGTTAAATCACATTTTTTACTAAGGCCAAAATATCCCACTGGGGAAATGACACAACCAACTAAAATAGTCCGAACCCAAATTAAAATCAGTGCTGGATATATGTGTCCAGGCAGCACAAAAAGCTTTTTGCTACAATTAATCCCAGATAGCATTCACTGAACCATCACTGACATAGACAGCAAGTCTGTTACATACAGTACTTGAAGCTGGAGTGGATGATGTGACCAGGCACAGTGGGTCATCCCAGTGGCTACTGCTTTCATTTTCAAGAACAATAATATGGACTGTGTGTGAGGGTGTTTGGCCCTGCTGAAACCTCTATTTATTCACAGAGGCTCAGGCTTTAAGAACTCTGCTCCAGGCTCTGTTACAGCAGCTATATACCACCATGCTCTGATATCTGACTACAAAGTCTTCTTTTAGCCAGCTACAGATTACAAAGAAAGACGTAGATTTCCTATGGAATCAATTAAAACAGCACACAGACAGCTTAAGCATCACAGCATTCACATGTATACAAAAGAACACACGCATGCGCACACACACATTTCTGGAACAGATTTGAGGCAGAGAGAGCTGTTTGGACCTCTGCCATTTCCAGCTTTCCAGAATGCACTGTGATGCAGGGCATCATAGTTTCCTGATCTTGTGAACCAGCTGTATGAGCTGATTAATGTGGCTGCGATGTTAATTATGTTTGATTGAGCTGTTAATTGCATGCAGGGTTGGATGAGATGTCATGATTGCAGCCAGCTGGCTGGGTAAACATGCACCCGAGAGACAAATGAAAAACATTAGCGAATATGGGGGGCCAAGCAACACAAAACGACAGAAGACTGATGGCAGCTTTCAGAATCAGGCTCTTTAGGAGTAGATCAGGACAAGTGAGAAAAAAAAATAGAACAGAATAATAGAGTAATGTAACAGAACAACTGATGCAAATATACCTTATATGATAAATCTTTTTGAAACCGTAAAATGCATCAAATTGACTGAATGAGGAACCCACGTGTTGCTATCGTGGTTTAGAGGAAGCAGTTGGTTGTTACCAGGTTATGGTCATTCTCACAGGCAATAGCAGTTCTGAACTACATCACCTAACTCGTATGTCATTTCTTTAACATGCAACGTGGCTTAACCCCTGACTCTGGTTTCTTTTCCTCTGGAAACATACTGTCCCTTTAAATCAAGAAGCAGTTAGAACAATTGAAGAGTTGAATGTCTGAGTCTGTGATTCCAGCTCAATGCGCTCATTCCAAGACACCAGCTGTTTGGCTAGACCGAGGCCGATCGGATCCAGCCTTTGTAAAGGTGTGTGCCTGTACCCCTCCCCCCAAACTCAGGAAACGAGTCATTTCTTTTTTCAGCTCCTGTGATGTCGGTCGTGTTTATTTTTGCTCCTGGTCCAGGCATATTTGCCATGACTCCGGTGTCAGGTACAGGAAACTGATATCGTCGCGTGCTTGATCCCTGGTGGGAGCGCCTCAGACGTTCCTCACAAATGACGCGTGACTCATAATTCACAGATCTTAGGGTATGATTATTATGCAAGAAGGGAACAGAGGTGAAAGTGAAAAACTATTCTAGGATAAAAACTCACTGTAGGAAAAAAAAAAATCCCGATGATGGCTATCAACAGAACCTTGGAAACCTTTTATCTACTTGTTATAAACGTCTGGAATGTATAAGCAACACTTTTCCATAAATATGTTTTCTTACTAACTGAAACAGTAGCCAGCTTTTTTTCTACTGTTAGTCACTGCAGGATTCATCAACATGAAAAGTCTTTTTTGTCTTAAGTAAAGCCAGCTAACCTTCAACCTGGCATATCATCAGAGGAGCCTACATATCCCCTGTCCTCTTGCGGTAAACGGCTTTCTTTCTGCTTCTTGGTGGAAAAATGTGAGAAAATAACTTCATGGGACTTTGGTGGCACTTGAAGCCACTGTAACTACAGGTCCCTAGGGACAAAGAGGACACAAAATAAAAGTATTAAAAATAATTAACTGAATTGTAAAATAGTATGAATTGTTTTGATTGGTGCATCAACTGACCAATCAAATGTCTTTATTGACTGTCAGTGGTTCTGGTTAGCCAGATCAGAGTTAGTTCTATTGTCTAGACAAGACTCAATTAGAGAAGTCAGACCCCACTCCCGATCCACCAACTTATCTTCAAGACCAATAACTAGAATTTTCAGCCCAAACATAGACAGAAGAAATCAAGTGCCTGAAAACACGAATTTCTCTGCTTGACTGCAGTAAGTGCTCCTCTGTCCCCCGGATAGCCCATCATATGGAGGGCATTTACAGAGACTGCTCACAAGGGCTCAACTTTGGCGTTTATGCGGTCAACCACGAAATAAATAATTGTGCAGAAGTCTCCCTGAACCTAATAATTACATGCTGGAAATGACGAAGCTCTGGCTTTTCCTGGCGGTGGCGACAGAAAAGACCATCTTGCAGATGCAGAATGACTTTCCTCTTACTTCCATTTTTTCCATTCCGTTCCATACGATCCGAAGCGGAAGCGCTATGAAACAAGAGCGCACGTTCCCCTCAGTGGATTTGGAGGAAGGGCAAGTTGACTCTGAACCACGTTATGAGCTAATGGGACAATGCAGGAGCAAGAGAGCCAATTCCTAAGGCTTCAGAGGCAGCTGAGGCAGTGCAACCTGGCCAGACAGGCAACTCTGGTTTGTCTGACTTTACCTGCACCCAGGTCAGGAAGAGCTGTTCTCATGTGGATGGCAACAGGGTGTTTTGCAAATGTATGTGTTCAGGACATTTCGGTCAACATATGGTGAATTTATGCGCTCAATGTGTGTGTGTATGCTTGCATGTATGTTTGTGTAAACTGTGTGTGTGTGTATGTAATCTGTGTGTGTGTTGCACAGTGTACACTGTGTGGTGCAGTTTCTCTGTGGTATATGGTTTCAGTTTCCACATTACCCCATCTCCCAGTGTTGCTACAGCAGCTTCCACTGCCAGATATCTGGAAAAGTAAGAATGACTCACTAGACTATTTCTCTCTCTCTCTCTCTCTCTCTCTCTCTCTCTCTGTATGTATATATATATATATATATATATATATTACTCTGCCATTTTTCACATGTTATATTGAGCTTATCCACTGGTATATTTCATATTTCTGCAGCCAACTAAACTCCACTCCATTGTTTCTTCAAGCATGTGATTGATTTAAAAAAAATAATTGATGACAAAGCAAATACAAGACATAGATGCATTCGATCAGAACCATTAACTCTACACTGCCTCTGATTGAACTTTACTGCCCCTCTGACAGTTCAGCTCTGCTCCAGATGCTGAGGGCAGACCAGACCAGAATGAGGGCAGAATGGTGGGTAAATCGAGTTGTGATCGGCTGCATTCATACACAGAGATGTTGTCATTTGGGTCTGCAAGGGCTGTGATGGAGTATAGTGCCATGTGTCAAAACTCTTGACACTAAAACTGGATGAACAGTTCATTGTGGCTATCAAGAGGCTGAGGAAAAGAGCGAGAGAGTGCACACCAAGCTAAATAAGTGAGCCAAATTCGTTATAGGTCATGTATACTAGGCATGCTATGATACAATTTCTGAAAGTTTTTTAAATGAGCATAATTTATTCATTTGTTATGCCATTTTACCAGGCAATCAAGAACATATTTGCCACGCAGTCACCCAGACTTCCCCTTCTACTCTTCTACTCGAGTGGTTAAACTGGTAAGCTTGGGAAATGAGTTTCAATGGGAAAACATGAAATTATCCATTTCTAGTGCCGAATAATCAGTGAAAGGTCTTACACACCAATCCCAACAAAACCAAGATATGTGTCCTAAAAGGAACTCTACAGCAGTGAGATGTGTCATTTGTGTCGTGTGTGTGTGTGTGTGTGTGTGTGTGTGTGTGTGTGTTCCATCTCCCTCTGTCTCCGTTTATATTGATTCACTGTGTGTTTTAATCATCCTCTTGCCCATCACAGTATACAGTAGATGACAGTGTGGTCTTGGTGTCCTCACTCTTGGTGTCCTCACTCCTGGTGTCCTCACTCCTGGTGTCCTCACTCTTGGTGTCCTCACTCCTGGTGTCCTCACTCCTGGTGTCCTCACTCCTGGTGTCCTCACTCTTTGTGTCCTCACTCTTTGTGTCCTTACCCTGCAAATAAATATTCTCTGCTGTCTGAAACCTTTATGGACATTTTGTATGTGTGTAAGAGGACATGGGAATCAGCACATATTCAGCAATGTTTGCTCATTTTTGTCAGAGAGGGAAGCAGCTTCCAGGGTATTTGTCATCTCAAGGTGTAAATAGATTATTTATGGTTTGAGACAGTGATATCTTTACATTACATTAAAGTGAATTTTAGATTTTTATTATTAATAATAATACATTTTACTGTTCTCTTTTTATATATTAGAGTCTTTTGGCAGGTGATTTAATTGCGTCAGTTGCACATTGTTCTGGGTGAACAGAGTGTGAAAGTAACCACTAAAGCCTTATATGCTAATGTTTCTATGATCACCATTTATAACCCATAACCACCACATATCATCGCAGTGAGGATATTCATTCCATTGTAGCATTCCCAGACTACACAGTTGAATCTTTGGGTAAAACATGGCTGCTTTGCAGTGAAGCCTTCATCACAGTGTGTGTTTGTGAGGAGGTCAGCACTATTAGCCAAAGCCACAAAATTCCTCCTCCCTTAAAAAAAAAGCTGTCAAGCCCAGTGCCATGCAAATGCGTGTACCTTGGCACGGGTGCTTAGTTGACTCAAGATTCTGTGGTCTGACCATAATCCCTGACTCTCATAAGATGATTTCTTTTAAGGTATGGACACATTTATGTGCTCTAGTGAGCACCTCAGTGTATCCATCAAGCAGACATGGCAAACTGACAGTGGACATTTGAGTCATCTGGAATAATCTGGAAAAACTTAATAAAAACAGTAGCATGGAGAAGTGAGAGTTCAGGGGTTATCTATTCTCTGTAGATTTTTGTCTTTTTTGTGACCTCCATCTCCAGTAGATTTTACACTGGTCTTGCAAACATTTGAATGGGGTCAGTGCATCAAGACTCCATAGTTTTCATTCTGCTGTGGTTTTCTTCTCATTGCACGAAGCTGGTCAGTGCTTTCCTGAGGCCTGGCATTCTGAGCATAGTTATTCAGCCACAAAACATCCCATTAACTGAATTTTGTGTGGAGTTTCATCATCACAGACAGTTACTATGGCAGCCAGTCCACAAAGATCCGGAAAGTTTTTTTTTTTTTAATTTGTTGAGAAATATCTCAACAGAAATATTGCAGTGAAACTTTGGGAAGATAGCTGACTTCACAACAGTAGAACAAACTGCTTAGACAAGGAACCCTGAGGGTGAGTGACATTCTGTCATCTTATTGCAACAAAAAACATTGTTGCTGTCCTCTAATGTGTCAAAAAAAGGCTTCAAAATTAAAATGTGAGCTTACAGTGTTCTAAAGGAAGACTGTATGATTTTCCTGAAAAGGAAGGTTTATCCCACACATACAACTTTACACATGAAACATTATCCTTCCTGTGGCAGGATAGCATATTATTTTGAAACATGTAACTGTATATGTAACATTAATAGTTTGATGTATTGCATCTTAGCCAAACTTCACAGACCTGTGAGGAAAATAGTGGAAAAAAACTGTCTGGCAAACAGATGTCACTACAAAAACATAAGTGAAACCGGTTCACATTTTTGACCTTGGTTGTCAGTTTTTGAGGATATAATGTGTGGAAAACCAGATCATAATCTGAGGCACAGATCAGGCAGCATTCAGCAGCATGTTTCTGATCAGCCAGTGCATCAGTGATTTGCAAGCTTCAGGATCCCCGAGCTGCAGAGTGACTGTCAGTGCTCCACCCATCCACTGCCGGCAGTCTGCAGTGTTTACAATCCACCGTATATTGGATAAAGACCTGCAACCTGCAGCCAATGCAGAGCCAGAGAGCAGATGATAGAGATGCCCGTTTCAGTGAGTGTCTTGGCTGCCATTCTTTTCACAAGCAGCAGGAACTTCTAGATCGCCCAACTATTTATGGTCAGTCAGCTTCTTCACTTTTAGCAGACCATCAAGATTTCGGGAGAACATGTCTGCCACCCCATACGTTCCTTAGCGCTCACTGGTGCTCCCCTGCGTCACCAAATGTGATACATTCAGGCTAGATATTTTGGAGTAGTTCACCACATACTCACTCTAAACTTTGTCCTCCAGTATAATGTTTAAGAACTAAGCAGCTTTATTTTAGATGAAGGCTTGTGTGCCCACAGAGCCCTGCTGAACATATACATAACGCAGGGGATAGATGTGGGATTGCACTGAGGCAAGTTTTTAAAACAAGTATTCCTTAACTGTGCATCTACAGGATCCCAGTATCATCTGAAGGTCCAATAATTAAAGCTACCGGGCCGTAAACTAGCCCCACGAGTGTGCAGCCCTGTTTGCTACTTGTGCAAAAAGCTCTGTTCACAATTAATCTGAGGCTTTGCGGTGGAGCCCCACAGATCCCATCTGACCTAATGTAGGAGATAAATTAGTCTCTCTACTCTTATTCTGAACTCTTTGTCCACCCTCAGAGGGCCTGATGTGCCATCCCTGTCCAGCTTCTGCTGTGCATCACGCTAGAAGCGCTGCCGGGGTGATCAGGATAATTGTTTGCTGTTTCTGGTCAGTATTCAGAGCCTTTATGAATGTAAGCATCTCTCTCTCTCTCTCTCTCTCTCTCTCTCTCTCTCTCTCTCTCTCTCTCTCCATCTCTCTATACATTTCTGCAGTTTAGCATTATGGCGTTGGGGTGGGGTGATCCACTGTTCTGTGGAAAGACTGACAGAGGCAATCCAACTCCTTCTCTGCTTTGGCTGGTTTCCTCCATTTACTTAGAGGCCAATTTTAATTGCAGGTTCTGCTTCAATTTATCATTTGTTTGCAACTGTTGATGTCTTGCAAGCAGACAGTAGGAGATTTTTGCGCCATGAGCTACGTCCTCACAGCCCTGCTGCCTCGTGTTTGTGCTGTGATAGTTACCAGACTAACTGCACCGCATTCTCCTTCTTGACCACCACAAGGAAAACAACCACTCCATCCCTCCTTCCTATCCTTCAGTCTTTGCTGGGGGAGAACATGGTCCTTTTGTTTCCCAAGAGGACCAGGATCATATTGTTTTGATTATGCCTGCCTAAGTTAGTTACCTTAGTTCAGCCATGCACAAGGAAATGTGTGAGCTCCAGAGTGATGGTATATTCATGAATGGTTATAGTTTCCTGGTATATTCATGAATGATATATTCTCCTGGTACCTTGATTAATTTGGTCCAAAACACTTTGGCCATTTTCTGCCAATGTGTCAGATAAATTAGGGTACAAATTCACTAAAGTATTATTGGCTGTTTTTGCATTAGCATTATTGTTTTTTCATATCTAAGTGCTTCCTCAGTAAAATAGAGCAGAAATATGTCATTCCAATGTTTTTCAATCTTATAACATATAATGATAATAATAAGCACCTTTTATAGCCCATATATTTCCATCAGATATTTGTAACAGATTTATAGTTCCTAATGAGAGTATTCTCAGTGGCATTTCCCTGCTCAGAGCACTAATGTCAGTCTAACTCCTGATGTAATGTTATTAGGATTACTCAATCTTTAGGACTTGGAAAGAGTTCTTCTGTCATTTTAAAAGTCCTTTACTGTTCTGTTTTCACATTTGCATTATTGTGTGAAGTATTGCATTAGGTGTCTGGTTGCCTATCTGGGTTAACCTTTGATTTGTTATTTCTCAAACTCACCAACTGAGTTTGCTTAAATCGTTTATGGAAAACACTCATCTGAGCTGTATCGTATATATTTAAAATAAGCTGTGAGGAAGAATTTAATTTGGAAAGGATCTTGGATATCATATGCATTTGCCTTTCATATGCATTTATGAAGATTGCAGAAATTATTTGAAAGTTAGATGATTTTTGTTGTTGTTGTGATTCTGCTTCACTGAAACAGGAGCAGGAAACAGACATTGCACTTAGATGGCAGGCTGTGCATGGAGCAGCTTGATGAAAATAAAGATGATTTTAAGTAGACTTAATGGGAGCAACTCCCTTTAATTCAGGATGTTTAAGATCAACATCGATAGTCCTCTGACCATATGTTCAAATAACTGACTAACTAACCAACTAAATATTATTATTATTTTTATTATTATTATTATGTTGGCTTGGCAAATCCAAAATTATTACTAATAATAAATATGAATAATAATTAATAATAATCTTGTTCTGATTTTTGTATTCACAAACATTTACCATCTCCCATTGGCTGTCTCTAAGTTAAGGTTGAAGCAGAGCTTTTGCAGTGGTAGCTTCCTTTTGCTCAGTTTGGTCCCTCCACATTACCTGTTCTAAAATCTGGCCTCATTATTATCGCTGGACTTTTAACTCAGTATGAGAGTTGCTTTGCTTTTATTACCACTTTATTTTTATTTTTGTTGTTGTTGTTGTTCTATCTCTGTCCTTTGTCATTCATTTAAACTTGTCCTTGTCTTATTGCTCTGCTTATGGTTGTGGTTAGTTTACTTCGGTCAGCTGTTGTTATTTTTCAATGTGCTTTATAAATATGTATGAATGGAATGAAATGATGTTTTCACCATCTGCAGTTTTTGTTGTAGAACTATGAAATTCTTCACAAATGTAGTTTCCATATGGGAATAGTGTGCATGTGCTTTTGGGAAAGATCAGATTTCCAGTTTTCATGTGATAGCCCGACAAAGTCAAATTCTTTATTCTATCCTTTCATTCATCTCCATCCTCCCAGAGGAACCCACTGACTTTATTATTTCTTCAACTGTGAAGATAGAACAACTAAATTTGCTATATTGATTGAACTATTAGGCCCAGTCACCAAACTGCACTTCACACTGGTTCTTGTCTATCCACCAATTCTATCCTTTCATTCATCCCTCCATCCTCCCATAGGAACTTATAGATTGCATAACTCCCTTACTTTTCAAGCTATAGCCCTAAAACCTGGTAAAATGATTCAACATTTGACTGCAAGCACTGCGTTTCATACTGATGGCACTTGTCTGTCTATACCTTTTATCCATTCATTCATCCCTCCGTCCCTCCATAGAAGCCCAATATTCAATATCTGAAATAGCACCAAACTTCATTTGGTACTGACTTATTCTCCATTCAGTAGCGCCAAACTGCATTAGTTACTGACTTATTCTCCATTCAGTAGTGCCAAACTGCTTTTGGTACTGACTTATTCTCCATTCAGTAGTGCCAAACTGCATTTGGTACTGACTTATTCTCCATTCAGTAGCGCCAATCTGCGTTTCACCTTCTATCCTTTCATTCATCCTTCTATCATCCCTTAGGACCCCCCCCCCCATTGATTTTATAACTCCCATAATGTTCAAGCTATAGCCATCGATCTTTTTTTAGCTGTTTAGCAATTTTTAGCTGTTTATCAAGCCAATATGAAGTGTACTCACATTCTTCTTCTTCGTCTTCTTCTTCTTCTTCTTCTTCTTCTTCTTCTTCTTCTTCTTATTATTATTATTATGAATTTTTAAAAGTGCATTTTAAACTGCTTTTTAGAAGTATTAAGTGCCTGATAAAAGTCTTGGGTGAGGAGTTCATAACTTGGGCATAAACACCAAAAGCATCCCCACTGCTTTTTTAATAGCTACCTCCTGGTATATTTAGCAGCTCAGCACAAATTGATGTTAAGCAGTCGCAGATGTACAAAGAAACTTCCTTTTTATGCAATCTGTTTTAAGAGTGCATAAAAGTAAAGTAATTCATTACTTTAAGTAAAATAATTAATTACTTTACCTTAATAAACCTTACTAACATTAGCAGTATGTAACATAAAGCTTATATCACAGGATATGTGTGTACTCCTATGTGTATTTAGCCTCCCTAACTTTATTTTAATCGGAGGAACCTAGTTTACCTTTTTCCACCTGAACCAACAAAGTATATTTCTTTTTTATTTCTTTAATTTTATTTCAGGAAATTATTATCAGAATTATAATTTGATTTCAACCCATAGTGATACATACAATGACCTATGCTTCTTAGGTGTCAAAAAACATTCCAATAAAGCAAGGATTGAAACAATGAAATCAGCATTAGTCATTAATTACTCTCACTAATATTGTTTCAGTACTACAGCCCATTTGCTTGTCATTTATAATCTTAACGCACTCACCTGTATACAGTAAAGACACAAGGACACACAATGTCAATGATGCAAAGCACCATGGACTTTAGCCCTTTTAAAAGCTACATGAATGTTTATAGTGCCCTCTTGTGGACAATCTTCATCCTGCTAAATGTGAGTGAGTGAGAAAGCCAGGCCCATGTGGTGCTTTGTAGCCAGGCACATGTGGAGCAATTAACCCTCGTGAAACAAGTAGATACTCATATACAGTGAATTTTCTAAGGACAGCAACTTTGTAGTTAAAGACAGCAAAATGTGATAAAGGAAGTCTGATTACTGGGCACTGATTATGAGATATATTTATAAAGGAATGATGTATAATGTCTGATTATCAGAACAAGCCATAGAGCAGATGCACTGGGATCTAAAAGATACACTAGTCCTCTAATGCAGCAATCGTACAGACCGTGTGTGTTGGGAGGGGTTGAGAGAGAGTGAGAGAGAGAAAGAGAGAGAAGAGATGTGAACACACATTGATTCCTTTACTAACAGGATGTTTTGATCAGATATTAATTACACCGCAGTGGTTGTGCAACATGCTAATTCAGACAGGAATGTGGGTCACATATCTGAAGACAGTCGGATGATTGTCAGTATCGGCTGTTACATAATGTGTCATTATATGGCTGGCTTGGTCGTGGAAGTTGGCTAAGGTTGAACTGGAGGTGACACAGTATTTAAGAGTTAAAATGCAGATATGTAAACCACAGACCTCTGTAGTATTCATATTAAGGTCAACATATCCAAAGGAATTACTAGTGCTGTGTTATGTACACTGCCTGGCCAAAAAAAAGGTCAACACATAGATTTAATTAAGCAAATAGGTAAGAGCCTCCCATTGGATAATTACTGCATGGGTGATTATGTTTCATCTGGCAACAAGTTATTTAACCCTAACTGATGCAGTGAGTAGCTTCTCATTTGTTCAAAAAACATGCTGAAAGACAAATCCTGTGGTCATGGAAAAGATGTTTATATGTTTCAGAAGGGTCAAATTATTGGCATGCATCAAACAGAGAAAACATCTAAGGATGTTGCTGAAACTACTAAAATCGGGTTAAGAACTGTCCAACACATTAAAAAGTGAAAGGACAGTGGGGAAACATCATCTTCAAGGAAGGAATGTGGTCAGAAAAAAATCTTCAATGATCATGACCGGCGTTCACTTAAACGTGTGGTGAAATCAAATTGTAGAAAAACAACAATAGAACTCAGGGATATGTTTAATAGTGAAAGTAAGAGCATTTCCACATACACAATGCAAAGGGAACTCAAGGGATTGGGATTAAACAGCTGTGTAGCCTTAAGAAAACCATTTGTCAGTGAGAGTAACCGGCAAAAACGGCTCCAAATTGTTAGGGAGCATAAAGATTGGACTCTGGAGCGATGGAAGAAGGTCATGTGGTCTGATGAGTCCAGATTTACCCTGTTCCAGAGTGATGGGCGCATCAGGGTATGAAGAGAGGCAGCTGAAGTGATGCACCCATCATGCCTAGTTTCTACCGTACAAGCCTGTGGGGGCAGTGCTATGATCTGAGGTTGCTGCAGCTGGTTAGGTCTAGGTTCAGCAACATTATGTGCCCAGAGAATGAGGTCAGCTGACTACCTGAATGTACTGAACGACCAGGTTATTCCATCAATGGATTTTTTCTTCCCTGATGGCGCAGGCATATTCCAAGATGACAATGCCAGGATTCAACATGCTCAAATTGTGAAAGAGTGGTTCAGGGAGCATGAGACATTATTTTCACACATAGATTGGCCAACACAGAGTCCAGACCTGAACCCCATTGAAAACCTTTGGGATGTGCTGGAGAAGACTTTGCACAGTGGTCCAAATCTCCCATCATCAATACAACATCTTGGGGAAAAATTAATGCAAGTCTGGACAGAAATAAATGTGACATTGCAGAAGCTTGTGGAAACGATGCCACAGCGAATGCATGCCGTAATCAAAGCTAAAGGCGATCTAACAAAATATTAGAGAGTGTGTGATCTTTTTTTTGGCCAGGCAGTGTATATTGGTACATTAACAGTGATAATTTTTTTGGTATGAAACAAAAATAGAACTTTACATTCAATTTTTATCGCTGCCTGGGTTCAAATTTATGAATATCACTGGGTTTTTGAGATAAATCACTCAAACTTATAAAACTCATAAAATAGTGACCTAACATAACTTTTGGTTTTGCGTGTCTCAAAACATGAGGAGAAATGGTGCATGAGTGAAAGGGGGGGGAGAAGGAGAGTTAGGGACAAGCAGCTGTTGGCTTAGCGTGCACCTCCTTTTGGTTGAGCCACAGTCTCCTCCTCCCTCCTTCAGATATAGTGAGTGTTTTCAGCAGCAGTGGAGTCAATCAGGCCTGGGTCCTAAGGAGAGCACACTGAGAGACATACTGCCCTCACACGCACACGTGCTTACAACTCCCTCTCACGCACACATACACACACACCCCCAACATCCACACACACACCAAAACACATGGAGTACTACTACTGCACTCTACTGCTGTGGATCCTATCCATGCTGTCAGGTGAGTGTGTGGGAGTGTGTGAGTGTATGTGTGTACTCACATGTGCATGTAGTCTGTGTGTATGTTGTTTTTAGCTTTTGGCCTTTGAAGGTATGGCTCTGTAATAGTAATATTGGAGGAACAAAGTGCTTACAGCATATCTTCTGAAGTAGCAGTGATTATGTAGGATTTTTTTGCATGTCTAATTTGTTATAGACTAGTGTTATTGCAGAAGCTTTTGTTCTGGAAGTCCTTAACTTTTCCCATGCTTTTGTTCCTCGCCTTGCTGATGATGCAGGCAAGGGCAGCTCAGCAGTTAAGGGATTAGACTAGTAATCAGGATACCTCTACCACTGCTGGGCCTGAACAAGGTCCTTAACCCTCAATTGCTCAAAATTGTACTCAGTCACTGTTGTATGTCACTTTGGATAAAGGTGTCTGCAAAATGCCGTAAATGTCAAATTATGTTGTGTATGGAATTTTGCAGTAAAAGGTGTTGCAGTGAAATGAGTCCTTGCAAAGCATTCATTCTTTCCAGAGCCTGATCTGACACAATTATTGGTGAAATTATAATCATAGCAGTCCATAGAGAGGATCTACAGGCTGATTGCCATCCGGAGGCTGTTAAAACAGACTTTATTAAAGGGACTTCTGCCATGTGGACAGAGTCTTGCTAATGTTTATGAACAACAGATCAGACTCTAAACTATTTGGAATTAAAGGCCCTGGTCACAGAAAGTACAAGCAAAATTCAGAGACATTTCATTCAGATGTGACCTCAGAGAGGTTATTTTAGTTCATCAACTCGTGCTTTGCCAGATTATTTTTCCAGTTCAACAGGAGACAGAGGTCAAAAAACTGGCTCAAAGGCTAAAGCATCCCTGTTTAAGTAGACAGAACAAAACGATATTTAGTTTCCAAAAAGCAAGATACGCATGAATCAGCATGACTGCATTTACCAGCATCCTTATCTATGTGACATGAGTGGGAAAGAGCCAAACATTATTTAACAATAATAGTTTTTCTTTGTACTCAAATCCATTTTACACTGAAATTGGAGTTTATGTGCTGTGAAAATGTGTGTCGCTGAAAGATAAAGAACTGGAGAGACAGATGGGTAGACAGCATGAGGGAGATTAATACAATGCATCAGATATAGGACAGCTTCTGAAGTGTGATCATGTGTAACGTTTTGGAATCTGCAAGTTTGCAGACATTCTTTCTGTCTTTGTGTGTGAGAGCGAAAGAGCGATAAAAAGAGAGAATGAGAGAAAGAGATCGAGAGAGAGAGAGAGAGAGAGAGAGAGAGAGAGAGAACTTTGTTGGAAAGCTTGCCCTGTGTGCTAATCGGTTTTGGTTTTCATCGGCTGCTGGTCATCCAGCTGCAGGTCTGGATGTCTCACTCTCAGCCCAGAAGAGTTCACTTAACACTCAGGTTTCGTCTTGCCTTTACTTCTCCCCTAACACATCTGCTTTCATCATACCTGGTAATGGCACCCATAACAATAGCATGATATGCTGTAGACAGGCATTTTTTTTCCATCTAAGCTTCTCAATCTGGTCTCAATGTGTAGACCTGAAAGGCTTGAGGGATGTGAGAAGTCTGAGTCATGCATATTAGATACTGATGTTTTGTCTTGTAGTGTTTTTCTCAGGAACATCCCTCGCTGTTTGGCTGGAAAGGAACAAACAGATGTTATGAATTGTGCTGTACTGGTATCTCCTCTCTTAGTTCCCCTGTATTCTGCTTATGTAGGCTGTTTTTTGTCTGTCATATGGAATACGCTGTCCATGCTGTCAGCGGCTTTACCCCATTTCCCTGTGAGGTGATAGCAGAGATTGACATTAGTGGCTGACTTAGATGTTGACTTTGGTGGTATTCAGATGTTGCTGCCCCACTGGTCCAGTTTGCATACTGTGGCCTGCAAAGCCAAACGAGTAGTTGCGGTAGGTTTGTATGTCTAGCAGGGCCCAGAGCTTTGGGAGAGTTGTTTAACACAGGCTGACTGTATTGATGCCCCTCTCCTGCGAGGAGCTGGCCCCCTCTCTTGCTAGATGTCTGTCAACAGCACTCTGATGGGCTTTCCAGACTGGGCAACGCACAGCAGGGGAAGCTAACATAGACTGAGAGATGGATGACTTCACCATTCCCTCTATATTTAGATTCCTACTGAAATTATAAGCATATTGGCGTCCTCTGTGTGCATAATACATCTGGTTGGGGTGGAAGAACATGGCGAGATTCACTTCCAGCATGTGGAGTTTATTAAAAGAAAATCTGCTGGGTCATAATCCTAGCCAGTGGGCAACAGTAAGCATCATTAGCATCAGATCAGCTCTACATGTAAATATTTGTGGAGGAAGAAAAGAATGAGGGAGTGACATCCATCACAGATGCTGGAGACATCCATCACAGATGGTGGAGATATCCATCACAGATGCTGGAGACATTCATCACAGATGCTGGAGACATCCATCACAGATGCTGGAGATATCCATCACAGATGCTGGAGACATCCATCACAGATGCTGGAGACATCCATCACAGATGCTGGAGACATCCATCACAGATGGTGGAGACATCCATCACAAATGGTGGAGATATCCATCACAAATGGTGGAGACATCCATCACAGATGGTGGAGATATCCATCACAGATGGTGGAGACATCCATCACAGATGCTGGAGACATCCATCACAGATGCTGGAGACATCCATCTGCAGTTTCAAGCCTGGGCTTCGGTGTCACATGCAAAGTCTTGAACAGAGTTTGGCTTTTTGTTTGGACATAAATGAGTGGCTGTGGTAAAGATTTGGTCCACAAGGGTGATGATCTGGGTTTTCATTTAAGCCTGATTTGGATTCAGGTCAGCTCAGTTTTTATTCAGGTGTTATAGTGAGATGGGCCGAGACTTTGGTGCATCTGTTTTGGAATTGAATTGATTGAGCCTTAAATTTTGGACTTGTGCCTTGGGGAAAGGTGATGCTGGTGGTGCTTATTCAGTTGTTCCAGTTATTGACTGATGTTAGTCTTCCTGATGTCGAAGGCACTCTGTTCTTATTACAGGCCTGAGGTCTTCAGCAGATATCAGATCTCACAAAGCATTTCCGAGCAAGAGAACTAACCTGGGATCAGATTCCACCATGTTAATAGAGCTGTTAGTGACAAAAGCAGATCCTAGATCAGTCTTCCTGCTTGAGGTACTTTGTAAACATATGGCAATAAAGGTCATCCACTGGTTTCTGAGCACCAGCTCCAGCTCACACAAGCCAACTATTTGTCAACGTGGCTGTGCTGGAGCTCCTGTAGTCTGGTTCCATGCCAGTGGCTGGGCCAGGACATCCAAGACCACCAGCCACTGTGCTGAAGTTTATTTATCTGGGCAGAATTAGCCATGCACAGGAAAGTCAGACGAAGACTCAGGCCAGCTTCAGGAGCTGCAGACACAGCTGGCTCTGCTAAACTGCTCCGCCACATTAGGGTTTCATATGGAAACTGGGGGCTCTGTTTCTCTTTTTCACCTCTTACATTTGTTGCAGGAGTGAAGTAAAAAATGTGGCTGTCTGATAGTTGGAATAGTTTCTGTGACAAGCCCAGAGTCTTTGCAGCATTACTGGTGATTTATTTTAATGTTTTTTTATAATGAAAGGGTGAAAAAATACTAAAACATATGTGGGAGGGAGCTCACAGTTAAAAGGGGGAATAAACTTTGACTCTTACTATTAGCACTATTTTTAAGCTATTTTTATCCTCCTCTCTGCCTAACTGATCCACTTGTTGATTCATTTTTTTTTTTTTTTTTTTTAAGACGTGGGCCATAAGTTTCCATGTCCATTTTTTATAGCTGTTTGTGAACAAATAGAACAGGAAATTAATAAAGTAGAGAAAGAGTCAATATTTAGATGGAAGTCAACATGTTTAGCCTGATATGTCAGACTGTCACGGTTGCTGGAGAGTCTCCCCGCAGGGCCTGGGTGAAGGAACAGACTCTGCAGGAGGCTTTCAGTTGCTGCATGCCATGATGCCACCATTAGAGTGCACAAGACTTTACTTCATGCTGTATTTCATTTCTCACTTTGTCAAGGGTCAAGAAATCTCAATATATTATGGTGGTGTGATTTCTATCTTTTACAGTATTCAAAATTCCATCCAAATTAATATGTGCATCGTCTTGGATTTATAGATGTCATTGGTTTATTAGCTCGCTATAGGTTTTTCAGTGTTAAATACTGGTGGTGTCCCATTGTCAGTAAGGTGTGTGCTTTCACAGAGAAGACTATGTAACTCGGGTTTCACAGCACTGAAAAGCTGCCTGCTTGGTGTATGTGAACCAAGCATCAAATTCATTTTCTCTATGAAAGCTTTAATGCCTTTAATTGCTATAGGTAGAAGTGTCAGCTGTCCTCTGACCCAGGGATGTAAAGTACTGTTTCTGATTATTTTGTCAGCAAAAGCTCCATTCTCTCTACTTCTTTTTCTTTGTTTATAGTGTGTTACCAAAGTGATTTGAATGGTCTCAAGTTATTAGAAAATGCACCAGTGATAGTCTATTAAGAAGTCATAGCATATCTTCTGTGTGTCCCTCTCTCTCTCTCTCTCTCTCTCTCTCTCTGTTTCACACATGTGCTACCTTCATCTGACTGTGACCAAAAAAAACAAACCCAAACCCAAAAGCAGTGGAAGAGAAACATGCTTTACTTCATGTGTCAAATCCAGTTTTGTGGAGAAGACATCACCCATTAGCAGCACAGTGGCAGACTGCTGTCCCCACTGTTGCCAAGGAGACGCTGTGTACCAGAGCAAGGGGCACTGAAAGACATGGTAACAGTGAAAGAGAAATAGAAAAGGGGAATATAAAGAAGTCAGACGAAGGCTAAGAAGACTTAAATTCCCTTCTCCTCCCACTTGCCAAAAGGCGTCTGTGCTCCTCATTCATCTGTGCTCTGCATGATTAAGTGTTATTACTGGAAAGTAAAACCCATGAAAGGTTCAGACATTATGCTTATCACCGTTATCATCAGTAAATACTTTCAGCTACCTTGGCAGCAGGTATAGGGCAGGTGATTCTTCTTTAAAGAAAACCTCTGCTGATAAGACCTTTAATTGAAACCAGGGGTCCTCATGCAGAGATCACCGTTCAGGCAAGGAGACTGAAGCCCAGACTTTGATCAGGTTCTTGGATTGTGTTATATCCTTTCAAAAAAATCTATAGTTATCCCTGTGTGTGTGGGTTTTTTTTGGGGGGGGGGGGGGGGGGTTTGGTCCTCGTGTGCTTTAATCACTGATTTGCTACAATTCACACATAAATTAACCAACATATAGCTGGGTCAAAGAGTTATGTACCTGTAATAGATTTAGAGAACAGGCCTTCAGAGATGTATAAAACAGGATTAATAGTCATGCTGTAATCTTGTACTTAGAGCTCTCCTACTTCAAAAAACATGAAAACATTTATTCTATGTAAAACCAGAGACTTGCATCTCACTCTGAAGGACTACTTGTTTGATTAATCAAACACAGTATGCCAAAAAGAGACATTATCATGGTTTAAAAAAGTTTTTTTAAATTTTATTAATTTTTATACATTTAGGTCATTTGTGTGATAGTGTATTACATCAGCCTCAAAAA
>NC_137519.1:11272500-11295000 GCF_041902795.1 Electrophorus electricus
GAATTTGAAGTGTGAACGATGCTGCATATTGAATTAAACTCTTGCGGTGATAAGCTGGAATGCTCAGAGATGTCTTGGGAAAGTGAAAGCAGGATCCTGGAGTTGAACTGTATTGCTCAGACACAGATGCCAACTTAAACAGCCTGTATACAAATGTGAGGAGTCATGTAATGTTGTCAAGCCAGTGTCTTTAAAGCTGCTAGGAAGCACACAACATTAGTGGTCTTCACTTCTGACATTGGGCACAAGTACTTCCTCACATCCATTGCAGGCCACTCAGGTTTGTTGGCGTGGCCACTGAAACATGATCACTTTATTCAGTTCCTGTCCACACATAGCCAGCTTTGTGCAGTTTTTCGGGTCCAAAAACACCCTTTTGGGAGTGCAGAATATTTTTTTTCTGAGGTGATAAATGTGTTGGCTACTACCGGAATCCCATGGTCTGCAGAAGCACTGGGCTGTTTTGGGATCTGAATGGCTCTTTGAAGCGGGAAGCACTCTTTAGGGGGTGCAGCATAGCTGTACATTTGGTCCATCCATCTTTAGTCCTGCTGACCCAAATAAATGTTGTGCGTGTGTGTTTTTTATACTGTATGCATATTTATGCATGCGTGTTTGGTTGTTTTTAAGTTTGTGCTAGTGCCTATTCTTCCCATATACAAGCATGTTTTGGATGCTTGTTTCAGTCAGTTGTTCCATAGAATGTTTAAAAATAAGGCATTCATCTGCATTAATGCAGAGCCCCACTGAAAGCTTTTAAAGCCCCATCTGAACCCCTGTTAGTATTAAAACTAATGCCAAATACTTTCAGTCCACATGCATCCTACAGAGTTTTGCTACAATATCATAGTCTTTCTGCTGTTGCGATCTACACATGCTATTTGGATAGGAATAGAATCTGAGTGGGGGGTGGTTGGGGGATTGGAGGACTCAATAAAAGACCTGTGACTAAGAGGAAGGTCAACAGTGGAAACGCCCCTGACTTGGGTTAGAGCTTAGTAACATGGTCCTTTTAAAATATATATATTTTTGATCTGTATTTCTGATATGTATACCTTTCATTTTCCATCCGTCAGCATGGGCCATTGAAACTCAGATTCAGTAATGTCCGTCCCTCATGGAACAAAGTTTCAAAGGCTTTGCACACTCAGTTCTCTATTATCTAGTCTCGATCTGAATGAACGTTGAAACTTAGATTTAAAGAAAATTAGCATTGGGTCTGCAGAGTAATTACATAATCATATAAGGCTTGTGCTATTATTTAGCAGTGATTACTATCTAGTCCTGCAGTGACTCTGTGAATGATAGCTGCAGTCATGAGCTGAGAAGAAGAAAAGGTTAAAAGACCTGCAAGGAATTAGCAAGCCTCCCCAAATGTACCTTTTTATTTCCAGACTCTGGAATGCTGAGTTTCAGAACATGCATACCCATCACACACACACACACACACACACACACACACACACACACACACACACACACACACACACCAGTGAGTTTTTTATGTTTTTTATTTAGGTGGCAGTGTATCTCCCATGCTGGGCACTGACCTTTGCTTGTTTTGTTAGTCCTGAACACCTGAAGCAGCACAGAGCTCATAGGGTTGGAATGTAGCTGAAACACAGCCCCTGTCCAATGTGACAGGGTCATTTGGCAGGCCAGACTAATCAGTCCAGGCTAAAACAGTCAGGTTAAACCAACATCCATAACTTGGTCAAGAGCTCTGAAAGTGCTGCATTATTGCCGTTGGATTTGCTCTTGTGGAATCTGTACTTTAATGAAAATTATTTAGCAGAGTTACGGTCATGTCTGTGGAAGGAAGACAACCGCTCACTGTGCTAATATGGCATATGTGAATTACTGAACTGGTTAGAACTGGTTTGGCAAATGTTTTCATGTTGTTGATTAATAATTTATTTATTACGCCACTTCCCCCACAGCCGCAGTGTGGATCAGCATGAGCTCAGTCTTTCCTCTCATATTATGTCCTGCAGGACATCATTTCTCGCTATCAATAACGCACTTAAATTCAGACTGCAGTTTGTGGGTCAGTTGCGGTTTGCTAAGTGTTTATGGCTGAGGGTGGAGAAGTGTCTCCCTGTCCCTCACCCGCTGTCTGCGTAAACGCGATGAAACAGCTCCTCACTCCCCTCTCTTGCCTAAGACCTGCGAGCTTTGGTTTCATGTCCAGCTCCTCTTTCTCCTAACGGCAAAAACACCCACGGCTCATTAATCCCCTCACCTTCTCCCTTGCAGCCTTCCCAGCCAGCCGAGGAGTGCTCAATCCAAAGTTTTGTACACACGGAGTTTGGAGGAAATTATTTCCAAGCAAAATGCTTGAAACAGGGCTGTGTTTTATATCTGCAACAAACAAAGAGTCAAGTAACCCTCCTCTGAGCTAGTAGCATCCCAACGAATCAGGAGAAGTGAGTTATGACCTGCTGTGTGGCACGGAAAGCCCCTTCAGGTCAGCAGACTGTTGATGTGTGAGAGAAACTCTCCTTCTGCATGCATGCTTTTAAATGACACATTTGGAGCACTCCGAAAATGCTGAGTCATCTGCCAGTGAGGTGGATAAGACAAAATGAAGTTGAAAGGGGCTTTGTGATGTATGAGGTACCCTGAGCGCTAGACCTCAAGTTTTATTAGCCATTTGCTCCAAATGTACAGAACGAGTATCAGTGAATAAAAAACCTCAGTGTTTTAAAGTTAGCAAGAAACAGATCGGACAATCCACGAGAGCTCCAGTTTAAAACTTAAAGGTTAAAAAAGTGCTACTTTAAAAAATGTAAGTCAAAATATCTTGTCTTTTCCAGATCCTTTGTTCTCTGTACTGAGATACTATGAGACCTATTTTGTCTATTGTTTCTGTTGTTTTGCCTGTTATTGTTGTCTCTGATTTCTATTGAAAACCTTTATAACTAAGAGGATTTCTGAAGGCAACATTAGACTAATTTTAAAGTCTGGTGTTACCAATGTGCTTTGTTCTTTACAAAGTAGTTTCCTGATGTTTATAGGTCCAGGAAGGCCTGAACATAGTGTGTAGCCTTGAACTCAAGCAGATTTTAATTGGACCAGTGTCCTGCAACTGGTGTACTTATTTAGCTATGGGTATGTACTGTATAGGTGGCTACTGTCTTCCACACGTGACTGAGCTGTGCGTGTCTATGAATACATGAATTTGTGTGTGCGTGTGTGTGTGTGAGAGAGAGAGAGAGAGAGAGAGAGAGAGAGAGAGAGAGAGAGTGTGTTTTTGTAGGTCAGTATTTATGGAGCAGTGTGTTTATGTGCTATCAGTCTGGCTCACAACACACACCCTCATTGAGTACACAAGAATGCCTCACATACCTCCTTGCCACTGATAAAGTACACCATCCAGCTCAGTTTAAACACCCATCTGATCAGCCCATACTTCCCATACTCCAGCCACGAATATCCAAACAGCAAATATTCTCTCCATGATCTTCAGACTGACTCAGATTCCAAGTGTTTCACATTTTTGCAGCATTTAGCTGACACTTTTATCCAAAGCAATTTACAATTATGACTCAGGGGCCCAACAGTGGTAACTTGGCAGCGCTTGAACCAGCAACCTTCTGATTACAAGTCAAGTACTTTAACCACTGAGCTACCACTGCCCAATCACAATAACAACTTCACAAGCTTCCAAGATAACTGTGTTTCCTTGTATTGTATTTGCATTTAGGTTGCTGGTGGGGGCGCCACTGGAAACAAATGGGCAACATCAGACAGGTGATGTGTATAAGTGTCCTCTGAGCCGAAGAGCTGCAGGCCCCAGCTGCTCCAAACTTAATTTAGGTACTCTGTCTCCACCCCACATCCTAGCAAATGATCCCTTCAGTTATTTGTGTAAATGCACTTCGAAAGGGATCGTAACTTTTAACTGTGCCAGTTTCATTAGTCCACAATGCTTCCCTTAATCACTTGGCTAGAGCGTCAGGTTGTGGTTTGGGTAAAGTGTTAGCAGGTATGGTATGGTGGGAAAGGTTACAGGGGGATGTCCGTCATGCTGATTCATTCTTTCCTCTGTTCTCAGCTTGTATATATTTACACATCTGTGCTCCTGCATGTGTGATACATCTGTATGGTGTTGTATATGTATATAGACCGACATGTGGACAGGGGTTTTTGTGTGCGCGTGTGTGTGTGTGTGGGGGGGGGGGGGTGAGTGGGTGGGTGTGGGTTCGAGTGGGTGTGTATTTTAACAGCTTTACAGGGACCTCATGGTGTGGATTGTGGACTCAGCTGACGCTATCTAGTCCTCTGAAAAAAAAAAAAGGCTTATTTGTTTTTATGCGGTCAGCTTTGGGCCACAGCTTCAATTAGCACACATAGGAACAGAATGCTCATCTAAGGCTTATAAGGTTGTTTCATTGTTTTTGTTTCTCTTAAGGAAAGATATCATTGACGAATGTCTCTGAACGTAAAGATAAAATGAGACTGGGGATGACGCTTACCTCCAACCCTAAAGACAACAGCTTTGTGGTGAGTTAAGGAGGAGATGGTTCCTGATGGCTCCTCCATCTTCACCTTGTATCCAGCTCAGAGGCCAACCAAACCTTGACCACTGCCCACCTGCTGATTTCAGAACCGGGCAATATGAAATTACTATGTGTGGCAATTTTAACTGAGGAGTATCTGTGATCTCTACATTTGTACTGTATTGATGATGCAGCTTCAGTTAGCCCTTAGATGCAATGATGTCTTGCTGCGTTCTGCCGTGAATCTTCATAGGGTAAAACGGAGCTTGGGGGGTAAGTCTGGTTCTCCTGCTTTCAGGCGTGTGGCCCACTGTGGTCGTATGAATGTGGCAGTTCCTACTACAGCACAGGAATCTGCTCCAGGGTCAACGGCAGCTTCAAGTTCTCCCGCACCATTGCTCCAGCTTTCCAAAGTAAGCGCAGCGCACCTGCACGCTTCGCCTGTGGCCTGATTTAATGAGGAATGTTTTGGGTGGTGACATTTCTGTGGTGTTTCCAGTCTCTGCTTAGATCCTTACCATTGTTTTCCATAAAATGTGAGTGTGAGGTTATCTCAACATATCAAGTACTTGAGAATTATTCTTAATCTCTTTATGGAATATGTCAAAGTTCTAAAGATGCAACATTTGTGAAAGACTAATATTTAGTTTCTTAAAACAATTTTCAGTGCTTAGCAGTTTTAATGAGAATGACATTCTTAATTGCAAAATGTCTCAATTACAAAACTGTTCTTTCAGGATGTGAAACCTATATGGACATTGTGATAGTTCTGGATGGCTCTAACTCAATTTACCCCTGGTATGAAGTTCAAGATTTTCTCATCAACATCCTGCAAAAGTTCTACATTGGACCTGGACAGATACAGGTGTGCTACAAAACCGTGTCTTTGCTAAGGGCTTTGTTGGTTGATGATAGCATATTCTACTTAGTGGAGAAATTGAATGCACTTAGGTTTCAAGTGATGACTATAAACTCTACCTGATCTGGACTTAGTATCCAGGAATGTACCCAAGGTGTGATTTATTTTTTGCATTTAATAATACTTACAATAATGGAATGATGGAATAAAGTCTAAAATGACATTATTGACGTATATTTGCACATGCATGCATGTGTGTGCTTGCATGCATGAATGTGTGTGTGTGTGTGTGTGTGTGTGTGTGTGTGTGTGTGTGTGTGTGTGTGTGTGTGTGTGTGTGTGTGTGTGTGTGTGTGTGTGTGTGTGTGTAGGTTGGTGTGGTGCAGTATGGGGAGAAGGTAGTGGCTGAGTTCCAGCTGAATGATTTTCGCTCAGTAGAAGATGTGGTGAAAGCTGCCCGCAAGATAGACCAGAGAGGTGGGGAAGAGACCAACACTGCCCTGGGCATCAGTGTGGCTCGGTACTACACACGCACACACACATAAACACGCAAACATACGCTTTAAACATGGAGATACACATATGCCAGCACAAAAACAAATCCATCTACAGACAGCATTTTACTGATGCATTACAAAGAAACATACTCTTACTAGAAATGTAGTATTGAAATGCTATACAATACAATAGTATAAATGCAGGATTGAAAGCATAGAACTTCAATACTTGACTTTTCTCACCCTGGAGAATCTAACTGCAAATTGTTGTTAACAACAAGAGCTAAAATGGTTGGCCAGTGACTGCATACCCTGCATCTCCTCAGATCTGAGGCCTTTAAACGGGGTGGGAGGAGAGGAGCGAAGAAGGTCATGATCGTCATCACGGACGGGGAGTCACACGACAGTCCGAACCTGCAACAGGTCATCGAGGACAGCGAGAAAGACGGCATCATTCGATACGCCATAGCTGTGAGTCCACTCCATGCCACACACTTTTCATTCTTTTTGCTTAAGGACATTAGTAGATAACTAAATAAAACATCTACATGCACTGCTCACTGAACCATAGCAGAACCGTTTCAGTGAGATGGAACTGAAGCCCTGGAAGCCTTATGGACATTAGGTATTGCCAGTCTCAGTAATGTATGCTGGTTTAATACTCATCCAAACCTAGAGAAGCCAAAGAACTCTCTCTCTCTCTCTCTCTCTCTCTCTCTCTCTCTCTCTCTCTCTCTCTCTCTCTCTCTCTCTCTCTCTCTCTCTCTCTCTCTCTCTCTCTCTCTCTCTCTCTCTCACCTCTGTCCACTGTAAGAGCTGCAACTGTATGTGTGAATGGTCTCTTCCAAAGCAACAGGGCTAGTGTGCCTGGCGCTGGTCTGGTACTGATCAAATGCTCAGTTTCAAACTGGGATAATGAGGTGGACAGTTAGAGTTCAGGCACAGCTGCAAGGCCAGGGAACCTCTGACATAACATTTATTTGCTGACACCAGCGGAATACGGGACACGGGCTCATTCCCCAGTAGCAATATGTCTAAGCCTCTCTTAAATTGACATTACACTGGCGGAGCTGAAATGGAATTAGCCCCGAGAAGGATTAAGTTAAGGCATGGAAGGCGCCCCAGACTGGCTAATGGCTGGCAGTGGCAGGCTGCCATCTGAGTGTCTGGACTCTGTCCCTGCCTCTCAGGTGCTGGGCTACTACAACCGGCGAGGGATCAACCCCGAGGCTTTCCTCAACGAGATAAAGTACATCGCCAGTGACCCAGATGACAAGCATTTCTTCAATGTAACTGATGAAGCTGCTTTGAAGGACATTGTAGATGCTCTGGGAGAAAGGATCTTCAGTCTGGAAGGTAGCGGGTTCTCTGCTAAACACCTGCATGGTTTCATGGACCACGTGGCCTCTTGCCCACTACACAGTAAAAAGCTTTAGTCTATAAAACTTTTACAACATCTCCACATTGTTCTCAACTGTAAATCTCTGAACTTTGAAAGTTCCTCTATGTCATAACTCTTGCTAGACACTCTAAGGCTCAGCTGAAATGCAGCATAGGGAGTTCTAAGCCAGTTAAGGACTCCCTCACCTCCCTCTGCACTCACTCTGAGCTCACTGTATGCTTGGTCGGTAGGAACCAGTAAGAACGGGACAGCATTTGGTCTGCAGATGTCACAAGCTGGTTTCTCCACACATATAGTTGAGGTAAGCATTGCTGTTTGCCTGTCTTATCATTTTGTCTGCCTGTGTTCAATTGTCTTTTGTCTTTTCCAGTTCTTTCCTACACATACTGGTTTTCCATGACTTGCCATATCCAGGCTCCACAATTTGAGCCATATTTCTTGCCATGGCTCTTGAATTCATTGTTGTATATGACTCCCTCCCGTCTCTGTCACTGACAATGCAGACAGGACTTTTTTTCCCATCCTCGTTCCAAAAGACATGAATAAAAGACTCCGCTTTCTTCCAACAAGGGTGGAACACTAAAGTGAGTGGTAAAGAGGAAGTGTTCCTCAAGAGTTGGAAAGGAAAATTAGACCTCTCTTTTCCAGCATGCATTTTTCTCCCAGGCCTGCAGCTGATAGCAGTGTGAATGTTGCTGGCTCACAAGCTGACACAGCTGGCTTGTCCTCCGACAGTCCCCCGCACTCCAAACTGTAGCTGCAAGTCTGCAGAACCATCCAAGGCAATGCATCCAAAGCCCATGCCAGAGTGTACTGTAGTTTTACTCTCATTCTGGGCTGAAGGCTACCTATCTTCATTGGTGTCCAGGCTACACTTCTGCTGATGCAACTGCCCCGATTTTCCAATCCATCACCACAGATGAGGCCCAACCTGCCACGGGAATTATAAATATATAAGCTTTTGCTTTTGCGGGGAAAAAAAAGTAGCTAGGAAAACTCCAGACGGTGATCCCATCCTTCGGCCTACCGAAGGCCTGGGATAGCACTTGCTCAGAGGCAACCTGAGTGTTGAGAAGAGGATTAACTTCTTAACTTCTTGGAAAGGATCTTTGAGTTTTGGGGGGGGGGGGGGGGGGAACGCAGATGGTTTTTGCTGAAGCTGGGTTCTGCCACCTTAAAATATGGCTTAAGACATTTGAATTTAGATGTTCCACTGTGCTGTGCGGTCTTGAGTCATCACATTTGCTGTGTATGTTTATTTGCTTTGGCTGTTGGTAATCACCAGGGAAGGTGATCTGGGCCTTGCTGTAAACTGATGCAATAATGAAGCCTGATATTTCTTTATAACTAATTCCCAAAAAGAGAAAGAGTAGTATTAAATTGTCTTAGGTATAAGTTGTTAGATATAAGATATAATAGTAGATATAATAGTACATGATACACAGCATATCGACAGATCAAAGCATTTCATAAGGTCATAAGTCTAAATAATAAATTGTCCAATGAAAGCTTTTGATACATTTTTAAAACACTTAGAATGAAAGCATTTGGGAGACAGACCCTTTTATCCAGAGGGATTTATATGTTTATCAGCATGTACACTCCCTGGGACTCAAACCCATGAGCTTGGTGCTGCCAGCACCAAATGCCACCTTCTCTACCAGCACCAAACACACTCTAGACCCCTAATCTCAGAGCATGGTTTGGTCAGCTAATCGTACATCTAGTCTGATGTTCAGGTGGCGTGCTGACTGATATAAACAGCAGTGTATTCCTAACGATACGCTCACTCTTCTTGGTTTTATACTGAAAGAGTTTTTTTTATCAGATTGTTGTTTTCCTCTTGCATTTAGAATAGCATTTCAGATAAGGACCCCTTTTTTTTTTTAACTTATCATTGGACATCGTTACACACGTATCAAGATGCAGCAACAAAGCCATGATTTATGAACCACTGTGATTTGTCTTAGACTCCCTGTAAGGATCCTTGGTGCTCAATCTGGTGGTTATTAGCTCTGTGATTCACTAAGCTCAGCAGAGCACTGTGATGAGTCTGTTTCAGTTCATGGTCCTGTGTGTCCTCAGTGACTTAGTCACTGTTTTTAAATAGATCCTCAGATAAGCCACACAGTACAATTTCTGCAGTGCTGTTGTACTGTGCTGTCTGAGTTTTTTCTCATAGCCAAATAAAAGAGATTTAACTGCAGCACTAAAAACCGGGGTTGTTTAGAGTTTGTGCAGTTTCCATGGCAATACTCTTCAACACATATATACAGCCTTCCCAAAAATATGTACTGTGTGAAATGGTAGAGTTAGTGAATCACTATAATATTGATTTAGAATCAGTTCCAGTGGGCTACGAGGTATTTGTGGTGTTTTGCTATGCATAAACCGCTGGAAAATGTGCAGTGGGCATTTCACTATTTCAGACTGGCTGCTTCAAATTGACCTGGTCAGGCTGTAACGCAGTACAAAAATTGTGAAATATGTTCGTGAGTCAAAAAAGAATAATTGTACAGTCTTTCTCATGGCAAGCATTGTCGTGGCTATTGATTAAACATAGTTACAGTAATCCGCATAATTGTGTTTACATTATTTTTCTAGCAAATCAACATTTCTGTCAGTAATATTTGATTAATTTGACCAATTTGAGTCCTTTATGTACAATAGATTTTAATAGTTATTAATCACAGTAATGAACAAGGTTCAGTGGGTCTCAATTAAAGTAATTTTAGGATTAAGCTGCTGAAACTCAACATGGATGCAGATGCACATGCTGCAAAGCAGGAAGTGTGCAGCTGGCTGTCTGAAGGTGACATCATGGTGCATGCATGTGGTCGTCTTCCCCACAGGATGGGATCCTGGTGGGGGCGGTCGGAGCGTACGACTGGAACGGAGCGATCCTGAAGGAGACCCGTCATGGAAAAGTGGTCCCGCCTAAGTCCTCCTACGCAGAGGAGTTCCCTGAGGAGCTAAAGAACCATGGCGCATATTTGGGTACCTTCCTTCACCTTGACACACTTGCTGATTCAGCAGTGTACTACTCTGGTAGATATCAGGAAGATATCTACGTTCATCACTGTGTCAGCCAAACATCCCGCTGCTTTTTTTATATTTATCTAGCTCCTCGATCTGCCCCTTCCTCTCCCTCTCTTTATGCTCCCTGCATTGCACATCCTCTCACTTTCTCTGTCTCTGTGGGTTCTCCATCTCGCGCTCTGTTGACGAAAGCCATGTAGTAAATGTATGCAGGTTCTGTGGTTTACAGCTCTGTCTATAAACTGCTCTGCTCATTTGCTTCTCTCCCTCTCTCTCTCTCTCTCTCTCTCTCTCTCTCTCTCTCTCTCTCTCTCTCTCTCTCTCTCTCTCACTTTCTCTCTCTCATACATCCACTCATGAGCGGTAGGGTAAAAGCCCCACTGTGCCCCTATAACCAGATCTCCTTGTGTCTGAGTAAGGCTGATGGCTAAATGATTGGAGGTTTAGTTGCAGTGGTATCTCTTCTGCATTAGCACACAGCACCACAGGGACCTCAGGCTCTGCTGGCTGCACCATTCGTTCTCAAAGCTCAACAGCTGAAATACTGCAGAATTTTATTTCATACATTCTCTTCATACTGTATATTTTTTACTACTGTAAGATTTAGTAAGGTCTATAATATTATTTTACATTAGCTGCCATATTAAAAAGAAAAAAAGTCATTTTTTATTGGTTTATATTGATAGTTTAGTTTTTCTGCCGTTAATCATGGCTTTAGGTTATACGGTGACGTCAGTGCTGTCAGCACGGAGTGGGCAGCTTTACGTAGCCGGAGCTCCACGTTTCAACCACACAGGCAAAGTTATCATCTTCACCCTGAAGAACACAGGGGAGCTCACCATACTGCACTCACTGAAAGGCCAGCAGGTACTGCAGCCGCACAGCCTTATGGCACAACCGCACAGCCTTATCGCAGAGCCTTATGGCACAACCGCACAGCCTTACCGCACAGCCTTATGGCACAACCGCACAGCCTTATCGCACAGCCTTATGGCACAACCGCACAGCCTTACCGCACAGCCTTATGGCACAACCGCACAGCCTTACTGCACAGCCTTATGGCACAACCGCACAGCCTTACGGCACAACCACACAGCCTTATGGCACAACCACACAGCCTTACCGCAGAGCCTTATAGCAAAACAGCACAGCCTTAAAACAAAGCCGTACAGCACAACCTTACCACACACTGCTTCACACATCTAAACAGCTTTACCACACACTGTTTCATGCAACTACACACCCTTCCCACAGATCAACTCTGCCTCACAAATCTACACAGCCTTAGCGTACACTGCCCGCACACATCTATTCACACACAAGCCATGGGCGTTTTACACACACACATTCACACATTCTCACGCATGGACGGGCACATTTACTGCCTGAACCATTTAGGCTGATGTGCACTTTCCAATTACTCTGAACATTTCAGCTCTTCGTTTATAAGCTTACAAAGCCTAAGCATTCCCTTTTAGTTTGCCAGACCACTGGACGATCCAGAGGAAATGCGCTTTCCACTGTAAACACTGTTTACTCTTTTATAAACAGTAGCACAGAGACCAGATATCCGGCCTCTCTGGGTAAACAATGGTTGACCCCCGTGCTGGATTGCAAGTCAGTGTCAACTGAGAGATGACAGAGTGCATAAAATGCAGCGTATCTCATGCCAATATTCCTGAGAACACTTATAGCAGAGTACTGCTTCAGTAGTGGAAACTAGCATCAAGGAGCCCAGGCTAAAAATCCAAGAAAGGCTGTAGTAATGTTATTCCCACACAGCCACAATGATTTCTTTTTGGGGGCCACGTAGCAGTCTAGACTCCATAGAAAGCCCATGTGCGTCCAATCATGGAGTGCATTTCAAAACACAGACACACACAAACATGCCCCATGCTGACACAGAGGCCATTCTGCAACTCATCTGCTGAGTTGTCATTTCTGTGTGTTTAACACTGTAACGTCAGTGGAGAAAGAGATTTAACAGAAGGTATTTCTGCTTGAAGAAAAAGATTTATTCCAACTACAAGTTAGCAGAAAGGGAGCTGAACTTAACTTGGGAGGGTAACCAAAAGACATGCATTCCACGAAGATGGTAAGCACATTTCTGCACACAACTAAATTAGACTCAACTAAACTGACCCACACACATACATACAATTCGACCATCTCCAACTATTAATAATGCAATTTTAACAAAATCACGTCTGTAGAGGTGCTCTGCAATCTGGGAGTCCTCACAGTGTTTATCACTGCCCACCCTATAGGTTCGGAGGCGGATGCTTTTATGACATTTGTATGTCCACATCATATACAAGTCCATGTCTATTAACTCAGGGTTGTGTTAAAAAAACCCCCCAAAAAAACAGGTTTAAAAGGTTTGTGTTCTGTGTTGCTGTGATTCCCACACACCTGCAGCCTTGACTCTCTGCATCTGTACAGATTGGCTCCTACTATGGCAGTGAGATTGCTCCAGTAGACATCGATGGAGATGGAGTCACTGACAACCTGCTGGTCGCTGCCCCTATGTTCTTTAGCAGAGGCTGGGAAAGGGGCAAAGTCTACATCTACAGAATCACTGAACAGGTGAGCACACAGCAAGCCCAGTTTAGCTGTACGTCAGCAGGGCAGAGGAGTACAAGAGCAAATCATAGTCTTTAAAGTAGATTTTCAAAATAAAGGTTATGTCATGAAAAATGACCTAACCTTACAAAAGCAATTTACAGTTAAAAGTATTTCTTTTGGTTTATGTATTGATGAGGAACATTTGTGGCCAGAGGTCTTTTGTGCGATAATCTCTTACAAGCAGAAAACATCACTAATCTCATATCCGGGGTTTGAACTGAGCCCATTGCAGTTTTAAAATGGTTCTCCCCTGAGTCCCTTATTAAGATCCTCTCAACGAGAGACCACAAACAGACGTTTGGCATCTGCCAGCCTGGGTTTCACACCAGCACCGTGCCGCGTCCTCCTTAGACTCCAAGTGCGTGCTGGACCCGGCAGATCGCGTGGTCCCTCTGGCACGATTGCCTGCCACTGCAGGGAGGCAGCGCCACTCTGGTGGCTGCGCTCAGGCGGCTGCACATTGCCGGACGGTTCCTGGGTCTGAAGCAGAGCTGCGGATTGTCCTGCTTCTCTCTTCCAGCTGGACATGTTTTACCATCCGCTGTTTGGAGCTCGCTTGAAGTTAGGCAGTAGGATCCACCAGGAGAAAAAAGGAAGATGCAAGTCCAGATTTCATGATTTGTCAGCTAAATGTTTTTTATCACTCCAGAGCATCTGCAAGTTAAGGGGGAGAACCACTGTAGAGAAAATTATTTCAACCCAGATTCAAAGTCCTTAGAACACAATGTCACAATGTGCATTTCAGTGGATACAGTATGGCCCGAGCTGCTGATTTCGAATGACATATTTATGTCGCCAGTCCAGTGAACAGAGGGCTGACCTTTGGGCACATTTGCATTTACGTGCACTAAGGGGCTGAGAAGGCAGAAGGAAAAGACAGAGGTGGTATGTTTATGGGCTCAAAGTGGCCACTAAAGCCCAAGGGCTGCTTCTCGTTCTGCGTCTCACCCCTCCCTCTGCTGTGCTCCCTCTCCCTCCTTCTCAAGAGAAGAAAAAACACGAGTGATCTCATGTGCTTGGAGTCCCAGGGCAGTATATTAATGAGAGAGGGATGGTATTCCCAGAGAGGAGGGGGACGTGTGCGGCTAATTGTGCTCCCGAATACTTGGCTGACATGTAGAGTCTTTGCTATGAAGAACTGCACTTTTCTCTCAGACTTTCCGTCCTTAAACAGACTAATTGATTTTAAAGGTATGGCAAATGTCTTCTCACAGACTTCACCTTCTCTGTAGGTATTCCTGCAGCCAAAGACGCTTAAGTGGTAATCACTCACATTTTATTCATTTGACCTTGCAAGTCTGGCCACGTTAACAGACTGGTTTCCGTATTTAGATATCCTCTGGGAGTGTAGTGCATGTGGTATTAAAAATATTTTGATGCACACCATAAGGTTTCAGGCTGTTTTTACTGGAAGAGGCAGAAAAACATTTTGAATTCTTGTATACATATTTGTGTTTTGTGTTTAGCCTTGAAAAAGGAATTTTATGTAACAGGCAATAAACAAGAGAGAGTTCTTTAGAAATGTGACAAAAAAAATGCTATCCACATGTAAACCTATTTGGTGGGTCTCATGGCACACGATGAAAATTGTAAGTGCTCTCACATTCCGACACTAATGAAGCTCCTTGACCTGTGCACTTGCAGCCCCGATTCATCCTGGAGGGAGCGCTGGAGCTGCCTGACCTGGGTCAGAATGCACGGTTCGGCTCTGCGCTGGCCCCAGTGCCGGACTTGAATGGAGACTCCTTTAATGATGTGGTAGTGGGAGCTCCACTGGAGGATGAGCACCGAGGTGCCATTTACATCTACAACAGCCATCGCAACCGGATCCTGCGCAAGTATAAACAGGTAACAAGGTGCTACAGACACTGAGGTCATGGGTTCAGTTCCCAATACTATCATACATAAATATATAAGTTGCTCTGAATAACAGTGTCTGACAAATTCTGTAAATATAATTCAATTGGTTGCAATGCTTGTGTTACCTCTGAACTTTACTGAAATGGGGACAGAGGAGAGTTCATTTCAAGCAGTTTGTCTTTCCATCTCCCTCAGAGGATCGGTGCGACAGAGCTAACCTCTGGTTTGCAGTACTTTGGGCGGAGCATTCATGGGATGATGGACATGAATGGAGACAGGCTGGTGGATCTGGCAGTGGGGTCCCTAGGAGCAGCTATGCTGCTCTGGTGGGTGAACTCTTAGCTGTCAAAACCCAACCCGAGGCTGTGTGCTCGGAGGAAACTGATGCTTTCATCCTGACGCGGCCCAGACCCCAGAAAGTAAGGCCCCCTGTGCATGTGACCCCCTGTCATGACCTTTCTCTGCTGTCTTGTCCCATGTCCAAGGTCCCGCAGTGTGATCCGCGTCCATGCCAATGTGCGATTTGAGCCCAGCAAAATCAACGTCTTCAACAAGGACTGCCAGCGTGGAGGGAAGGACGTCACGTGCATGTCGGCCATCGTGTGCCTGAACATTACTGCCAGGACTCCTATCAAAGCCACACAGGAAGTAGGTCAGTCTTCAGGGTCACCATCTAATATCCATAGTAACGCCATGGCAAGGTGCCACAAAGACTTCAAAGGTGGATGGAGTTAGTAACTGGAAGTTGGTGAAGCCTATTAACACTTTTTATTATAAGCCTATCCCAGATCTAGCAACTGCTCATTAAAGGGAACTTAATATGGCTTTTGTGAGCTGGGACCATATGTTTTACTGTTGGATCTCAACATAGAATATTTTGATCACCCAGATAAGTACTTGGAAAGAGTTCTTTCTCACACACAGACTTGGTATTGCATAAGAGACTACAATTGTTTCCATAGCTGTTTCTCTTTATTTAAATGGATGAGAACTCCTTTTTTATTAGGGCATTAGTGTTAGTGGAGACAGTAACCTAAACAACTACTGCCTCTTCACAGCTCAGTTCATCTGAGGTTGCCAGGAAGAGCATTTTAGGGCTTTAGAAATACCAGCAGGAGATGAATGGTTTGACACACTGTGGGCTTTTGATCATTTAATGGGCTTGTTGACTCAAGCCCTTTCTTGGGAGGAAAAACCTACAACTGCAAAGCAAGTTGAGGTGAATCTAGGAATCCTGGATCTTAGATTATAAAGTGAGTTTGTTTTTGAAATAGCACTGAATTAAAGTCTAAAATAACACAGAATTTAAAAAACTGATTTTTCACTCTTCCCTACTTTGATAGCATGCTGTGTTTAATACAAGGTGGAATATCTTTTCTTGATATAAATTGGGTCCAAAACTCTAGTAGTGTTTAATTCCAGGCCAGCCATTCCACTGTGCTCTGGACATTCAGAAGGTTGCAGTTAATACAGATTGCATTTTCTTGTGGGTCTAAACTGGTGCCTGCATTATTCTTAGTGTTTCTACGTGTCCCTTACATCTCAGTTCCCAGGCACAGTGCCCAGTGCCTCTGTCTGCTCCAAAGCCAGGAAGCCCCGGTCTTGTGGCAGTGCTTTGCGGGACCTGCGCTGAGTCTCTGAGGGTATTATGGCATGTCTAGCCCACATGCAGTGTGACACAAAGCCTCTCTGCTCACAGATTTGTGTTTTAAGAGACTCGCAGCACAGATTCGGTTTCTCCCTCGGCTCTCGGGGCTGCGTGTTTTGGGTTAACCGCTGTGACCCCGGGCATCTCCATCATGCAGCGTCCTACGTGTGAAATGAAGAAATGGTTGTGCACACGTTTGGTATGGAATGGTCAACAAGGGAGGCAAGCTGATGGATTTGCTGACTCACTAAATGGAGAAGCACACTTTCTTTGTGCTTGCCCACCACTGTCATGCCTGATGCTAATTCTGTTCACATGTGTGAGGGAGGCCATGGTGGGCCTTTGTGGTTATCTGTCATCTGACTGTGGAAATCCGTCCTCAAATACACTACGTTGTAAGCTTCAAGCAAGTCTTCATGGCATTCTGTTTATTGAAATAAATCTTCAAAGTTTATCATGTAGGTTACAGCCGATTTTGTGTTATATCTCATAGAGTTTCTTCCCTCAATAGAGTGTATCCTCTTAAGGTCAATTTTAAGAACGTAGATTTGAATGTAGATCTTTATGACCTGTAGTGTCAGAGATGTGTTTGTGACTGGACTTCACCATGGAGTTTTACAGGCCATTTCTTTCTAAGACACAACAGAGGGTTGAGCAAGACAATGCAAATGCTGGATGTCTGTTAAAAACCATGATCTACTCAGTGATGAGGTAGTACACTCAGATCACTCAATGTACTTTATAAAGTCTCAACTTAGCAATTACAGATCTAGACTGACTTGTGCTTGTTCTTTGCCAAAGACCTTCATGTACTTTAAATTCCTTCTATCACTGCATTCATATGTCAGAGATTTTCCTGGGATTATATTTAGTGGCTCTTAAATCAGGGCTCATAGCCATAAACTGCACGGGCGCTGCATGCATTTGGTTTATTTCTGGGGTTTCATTAAGAAAGTTGATGTTGCACACAGCAAATCCACTTGTGTGGAGGCTGAGGGCCAGCCAGTGCAGGTCGTTACACAGTCATGAACGCTGGAATGTTCTAATCGATGTTTTTGCAAGAGTGGACCATACTGACATCTACTTCCTACTATATACTACACTGACATCACTTTCTACAATTCCTACTCCCTACTTCCTCAGTTGGGAGCGACTGTGAAACTCTGGGTTACTTTTGATTTGCAGCGTACTCCCTTTCCTGAAAACCAGAGAGAGGGTTGGATGGGAAAACTTCAATAAGAATGGAAGTGAGGAGTTGGGAATTTATAGTAAGAAGATATTGCACAGGAAGAAGTTTCAGTCATGATCATTCTGTCAAACCTCAGCTGCTGAGTAACTGAATTATAATTTATGTCAACATACCTGATCGAAATATTCACTCACCGGTCACTTTATTAAAAACACCTACCTTGTGCTGACCACAGAAGCACTGCTGACCAAGTATTTGGGTGGTGGCTCATTCTCTTAACACTGCAAAAACTCTGACATGGCATTGACAGGACTGTGGGGGTTGACCCTAGTTTATCAGGCATAGCAGTTTGATAGACACCCACCACCCAAACACATCCAGCCAGCAGCAGTTCTGTGCTCAGAAACTGACCATTACTGAAGGACTGAAGGATGAGCACATCCACAGGCCACAGATCACTTTCAAGTGATTTCTAACAAATTGTCATTTCTAATATAAGTAAGTGTATGTCAGTGGATGTAATGATTTCTGGCCAGGCCACGTTACTTGCTTAAAGACCTTGCTCCATGTGTATCTCTAGCTTTTTGGTACAGCGCCATGATCGAGGAGAAGCGCTTTAACCCCCGCGCCGTCTTGGATGATTCGGAGAGACAGCAGCAGCCACGGAACCTCACACTACTCTCCGAGCAGGAGGCCTGTGAGCACATCTACTTCCACGTAACGGTGAGCTTACTGCTCCTCTTTCCTCAGGAACATGCCGTCAGATCGCCTCACACCAGTTCGGGGCATCTGAAGACAGAGAGGGTCATGCTTATATGCAGCTCTCAACACTCCTGCAACCCATCGGACATGGCTATGGCCCCACAACAAACACAACACTAGATAGTTGATTAAAAGACAGTTTGTGCATCTTCATTCTAAAACCCTGTGAGCCAAAGACAGCACAAAAAATTTTCAATTCAGTGTATGTGAGCGGGTTGACATATTCCCTTTGCTATTCCAGGACACAGTGGACTATGCCAGACCCATCATATTTACAGTGGAAACAGGCTTACAGGATCCAGACCATGGTCCCACGCTCGATGACAGCTGGCCAACCACCTTCAAAACCCAGGTCTCTCGCTGCCATCTGTCTCTGGGATCTGTGTTTGCTCATATTTGATTGTATAAAGAAAATGGCAATCAAATGCAGATCAGTTGGTAAACAAAGTAAGCATGACATTTGCTAGTGTTTGATTGAAAACTTCAGCAAAACAATGTGTTTTAGTTGCAGAAAATCATATGGCTAAACACATAATTAAGGGCTTTTATTTCTCTATGATTCATTTGTTTTTCATGCCACTAGTTCATGAGTTTGATGTTTGTCTTAGTTGTTTTTTGACGTTGTTGTTTTTTCAGCTTCCTTTCTGGAACGGCTGTGATGAGGATGATCACTGTGTTCCAGACCTGGTGATACAGTCCCAGACTGATCTAATAAACCGAAAGTATGATCACAAACACACAGACATACACCCAAGTATGCACCTCATAAACATGCATACATACATACATACATACACACACACAAACACACAAGCACACACACGGACACACACACGTGCGCACACACACACACACACACAAACAATCATACACATTTATACTTCTCGCCTACATTAGGCAGTTCTGTGGGGACGCATTTCGCGCAGGCAGTGTGTTGTGTCGAGGGCCCCCAGCTGAAGTCACTGAGCGAGTGATCGAGGGCTCCCGGCGGAAGATGGTTGTGGACACTCGATTGGAGAACCAAGGGGAGAACGCTTACGGAGCCCGCCTCAACATCTCATACTCCAGAAACCTTCACTTCTCCAGCCTTATAGTGAAGGTAGAACACCAGACACTGCTGGCATAGCCATTACATCCAAATGGAGCACTGAGAACTCTGCTCAATATTTTCCTCTACCAGAAGTGACTTTGCTCATTGTGCAGGATAACTCCGACACAAAGATCAACTGTCGCGGTGGGGACAAGTGGAGAAACCAGAAGCTCTGCAACGTGAGCAGCCCCTTCATGAGGGCTAAGACGCAGGTGAGCAGCCTCCCGTCCATGCGCCGAGTCCTGGGCCCCTGAAACTGGTCTGAGGTCAGTGTGACTGCATGTACCTTTGAACTATTATGACCTCTGTGTTTCACTGTAGTAGAAAGCAAAACACAACTTCATTCATATAAAACTGCTCAAAACAGTCAGACCTAGACGTCTGGTGCAGCTTATTTACCTTATTATGTGTCCAAAAAACCCTCTCTTGCCTGTAAATGATGTATGTACTCAATACTTTCCTATTTTTGCTGTTTTGTTAGTTTGATATTCTGTTGAATAGAATAACTGCTACAGAGTTCTGTTTTTTCCACACAGAAAAGTTCAGAAAAGATATATGGCAATTAGAGGCTCATGTTTGACTGATGCACTTCATGAATTACTGCCTACTACACCAGTGTTTTGAATGGTTGAACATGGTTTTGAATGGGGTTTTGCACTGTAAGATGTAAACTCAGGCCTTGGTCGCTATGTGGTAGCACAGCTCTCCTCAAATTCTTTTGTGGTTATTTTTGCACTAATGTTTTATAGATCCACTAAAGCTTCATAGAGGCTTACTTCAGCCTTTCTCTAATTAAAGACTCGAGAGAGTGAATGCAAAGAAGCATCAGTCCTCACCCCATAGCCATACTTATCATACACTGACAATGACACACAAAAGAATGAACAAGAGTGTGTGTGTGTGTGTGTGTGTGTGTGTGTGTGTGTGTGTGTGTGTGTGTGTGTGTGTGTGTGTGTGTGTGTGTGTGTGTGTGTGTGTGTGCATAAGGAGTGGGAGGAAATGTTGGACAAGAAAAAAGACATGGGATGTTCCGTAAGACCACAGCTTCCAGCAGTGGAAAATGTGTCCACTGTGGTAGTGGAAAAATTAGTAGTGTCCACTATGGTAGTGGGAAAATGCTTCACTCCAAAATTTGGCTTTGTGTCAACTTCCTAATGCCTGAGTGCAGTAGGAGTAGAGTTCTGTAATACAGCATGGCCAGCATTTAGAACTACCAAAGAGGTAGAAAAATAATAATGAGTAGCCATGAACATTCTAACTTAACAAACCACACAGGAAAGCAGTTATCTTCCCCAAAAATATCAAAGAACAAATACAGGCACAAAAACATTTTGCTTGCATCAGTAAAGTGTCACTGCCAAATGATTACAGCGCAGTTCCATTTAGTCAAATCTATATTTTTAGCATGTGATCATCATTCTCATCCTCTGATTCTTCTTAAACTTGAGTGAGGAATCTTGGTCTATCTTTATCTTATCTTGATGTGGGTGTTTTATCTACAGCCACAGAGAGTTCGCTCCAGCTAGAGGCAACCTGGTCATAAGTCTAAAGACTGTAAATGTGGCATGTGTATGCGCCACTAGCAGACAGATGCTTTATTGCTGTGTGTGCTAATGCTGACCTTACAGAGGTGAAACTGAGGAGCTCCACTCTGTTTCTGGGACCTTCAAAAACAAACCTACATGGAGGTTACTTTCTACAACAGTGCTGTAGCATGCTGCCAAGACCATCAGTTGCCTGGTCATGTCTTACTTCACCAGAACAGATGAGGGAGAAAGAGAGAGAGCATCAAACAGAGAGACTGCTGGGGAGACTCTCTCTCTTGCTCTCTGTCTCTCTTTATGGCTATGGCTAAAATACTGCACAAAACATTAGGATACTCTCGGGGTCATCTGCACTCTAAGACTAGGAGGGTAGTAAGGCTCATTCTGTTTGGCAAAATCCATAAGCCTCTGCTTACACTTCTCCAGTACAACTTGAGTGAGGGCTTGAAATTTGTCCAGATGGTGACTGTGTCTCTGGAGAGAAAAGCCCCAGAAGTCCCTGAACATAAGTACAGAAATCAGCTCACCACTGGGCTCTCGCTTCAGTGGCAAAATGGTGACCTGCTTTTTCCTGTTTGGATTCATTGACCGGATGTTTTGGAGAAACTCTACTGGGTATTGGAGCTGTTGGAGATGTGGTTCAACTTTGAATGGCCTATGAACAGGTTAAGAAGCTACTGAAGAAAAAGACAAGAGGAAAGGCAAACAAAAGAGTTCCCATACTTTCCCAGGTGTCACCAGAAGGCAGAAAGTATTTTCCTCTGTTTGCTATTGTTTCTTCCACATGAAAACAATTTTGGGGTAGAGCAGTGACAAAAGAATTACCCAGAATCCCCTTCTCTTCCTGTGATCCCTGTATCAACCTGTGCCCAGGAGATAATGTGGCACATTTTGGTCAGCCCCACAAAACATAAAGACAATGAGGCCTTTACCCTCGCAACATCACCAGTGCCAGCTTTACACGAGGGTGAGTTGCCTTACTCACAAACATGCACACATCGATTCTTCCCTACATGCACACACATGTGCAAACATGAATGTGTGGTAAATTTCTCTTACACAAGTTTGGCGGGGAAAAAAATCATATCCAAAGTGTGTGGTGGGAATGGCACCAAATTCCAGCACCATGATGTCCTTGACCCTGCAGGGTCAAGGAATACTGCAGTTATCAGAGCACCATGATGTCCTTGACCCTGCAGGGGTCATCATCATCGTGCTCTGATAACCGCAGTATTCCAGATCGAGATACAGCTGGAATTTGGTGCCATTCTCACCATGCACTTTGGATATGATTTTTTTCCCCGCCAAGCTTGTGTAAGAGAAATTTACCACACATTCATGTTTGCACATGTGTGTGCATGTAGGGAAGAATCGATGTGTGCATGTTTGTGAGTAAGGCAACTCACCCTGGTGCAAGAGCCAGTGCCAGCTCTGAGTCTGGACCACAGACTGACAGCAGGTTATTGCCAGCTTCACTGCTAAA